>NW_017299893.1:54085-123635 GCF_001594075.2 Trachymyrmex cornetzi | reverse complement strand
TATATATATATATATTAAAATTTTTTAATATATTCTTTCTGTAATTTTCATTTTAGAAAATCTGCAATATTTACGACTGGGAGATAACAATTTGCATATGGTACCGAGTGACGCTCTGCGACGTTTGCATCGCTTACGCCACCTTGATTTACGGTCAAATAACATCACTGTACTTCCGGAGGACGCTTTCACGGGCTATGGAGATTCCATCACTTTCCTTAATCTGCAAAAAAATATGTAATATCCTTTCTTTCCATGCAACTTAGGAATTTAGAACGAAAAGTATTTCAATTTTTCTAATATATATGCAAAATAATCTACAACTTCACGTAATGTTTTCAGGATTAAAATACTTCCGCCTCTGGTATTTGAAAATCTCAATTCGCTAGAAACTTTAAATTTGCAAAATAACAGACTCACACATATCCCGGAAGAAGTTACGGAGAACATCGTTGATACTCTACGTCACATAGACATGACAGGTAAAAAAAAGCATCTCTTCTTTTATTTAACATTTATATTACTTTTCTTTTAATCGAATATGCGATAATTCAGAAATTTTATTAGTTCCCTTTACTTAAATTAAGACCATAATATTTAAACGAATGAAATATATTTTAAAAGTAAAAAATCTTTATTTCTCACATCTTATTGAATATTTTTAATATACACAATTGAGTCATTTGTGTTCTGCATATTACTTTTTTTTAAATACTAGGAATACTAAGTAATTAATTATAACATTTATCTACAATTTTTTTAAATACACAACCTTTTACAAGTACTACTTTTTAGAGATTTTAAGTATATGTAAAAATCACTTTATAATTTTTGTACACTTTTAAAAGTAATGAAAATTAATCTGAGATATGAACGGATCCATTGTGTATAGCAAGCAGAACATAAGTCATCACAACGTTAAAATGGCATCACTGATTAAATAATTAATTATTACAACTCAAAATAGATTACCAAAATGATTATTAAAAGTTACTTTTGCAATCAGTAACGATTTATTTGAACATCATTTTGACGTTTAAAAGAATCATTATCGTGATTCAGAAAAGGAGTAACAGGAAAATCATCATACATATTAAAAATTAATAATCACCGAATTATAAATAACATATTGTACGTTAAAGCTATACTTTTAGCAAAAGTTGATCAGGTTCCATTTCAGTAGAAGCGTAATCCATTTTTTATCGTGCGATTTTATTAATTTTATCTCTCTTCCACTCCGTTTTTCTCTCGTGTAGATAATCCTTTGATTTGCGACTGCGAGCTTCGATGGTATTCCGTGTGGCTCGGAAATCTGCGCGACAAAGATGACGAGATGATGTCAAAGAAGCGAACAGTCTGTATGATGGTTTCGGAACATCGTGAATACTCCGTGCAGAGTATTCCGCTCGATAGAATGGGCTGCGTGGGCAAGAACGCCGGAAAATTCTCGTCATCAGCTGCTGGGTGCAGATTGTATTTGGACAAGACACTACCGTTGATTATTCTTACTGGTGTTCTACTTTAATCTCTCAAGAATGCGGCAGCGCGGTGACAGACGGTCGACTTTTCGTTTCGACGGAACGATTAATAATCATATTTCTCGTCTTCTTTAAAACCATGCTATAAGTCACGTGATTGCTGTAGAATCTGTAGGTCATTACAAATTTTTAATTTTTGTTATTCAGTTCTGCAAAAAAGAAGAAGGATTCCGTGCCTTTCGAGATAATCGTGACGCGATAGCGGAGACGTGTCACGATTCCACGATGGCCATCCTTTTGTAGAAATTGAGAAACGCTACTTTATCACGTATCATCGCGATAATTTAATATATTCGTGTGGACGCTGTTATGGAAATGATGCAAGCATCCAAAGAAAGGTTTCTTCGATTTAAGAAATGTTTCTTTGCTATACGGTTAAAGAAAAAATTTCTTTGATTTGAACATAATTTCTTTAAATCAAATGAATTTTTTTATTTGATTTCAGAAAATAATGTTTAAATCAAAGAAATGACTTTCTTTGATTTGAGAATGAATTTCTTTAAATCAATGAATTTTTCTCTGAGTGAATTGCGAGACGAAAAGTCGGCGTATTATCACGATGTTCGTTTGTCACGATCGGCCAAATTATAACAAGATTTGAACACCGGCTGACGAAGGAAGCATCTGATATTATTCAAACGGATTGCTACGATTCGGAGCAACGGATAGAAATTGATTGATTGATTCCTTTTGCCCTTTGACAAGCCGCTTTTTTATTTCCCAGGAGGGCACGCGAGGACATGTGTCTCGTGTGCGGAGAGGTATATATATTATGCGCATAGCGATGGTTGCTTTTCTGTGCAGACACGCGTCCATGCGATGCGATCGCGCGTGGACAATCATGTAGCATTTGGTAACCGCGACAATCGATCTTTTGAGAACTGAGTACTTTATACTCTTTCGGATATCTCACCGAGCGTTTTTTTTTCACGATATTTTCCTTTTTCAGTTCAGTCATTGGAATGGCCCCTTCGATTTAGTGCGCGGACGACAATCTATTCGTTGCTTACACGAAAGCTTGCCGAAATATTTAAATTTTAATCGAATCGATTTTCTTTCAGTGCCATTTCCAAATTACTTGATGTTACAATAAGACCCAATTCATTTTCGCGATAGCTTAACGTTCAGTGTACACTGTAAAGCCCGTTTATTCGCCGCGTTTGATCAAGCCCGTGAAATACAATTCGCGAAAGTACAATGATTGTGTTAAAAAATTAATCGTTGCGGTAAATATCATGAGCCAGATCGCAGTAAATATCATGAGCAATTCCCGCAAATGTCGAAATAATAATCACCGACATTGCAGGATCATTAGACATTAATATATTGAGCAGTGTACGTAGAAGATGTATTTGCTATGCGATGGTGGATTAATTTCTAATGATTTCATTGTTATTTATAGAATTCTCAGATACTTTACGATCGAATTACAAACAACCCAAGGGAAACTCTGGCAAATGAACCTGTGACACCTCGTGCCGTGCGTTTATGATAATTCGAAAAGACTTCTACTCTGAATAAAGACTTCTAATAAAAGTACATATACCTTTAATTCTTATTAGGCAGCGAGGTATCATGTAGTTCGATAGTATAGAATCTGAGTGACTGCTAGGAACAAACGTTGATCGACCAGTGGACCGTAGAATTCTCGCTCGCGAAAAGCGCACGAGTTTTCTTCACCGGAACGTTACATATCAGCATCGTTGCCAATTATTTCATGGTTATCGGTTAAGCTCGCGGCGCGAGGCGTAGTAATACTAGCGGATCCGAGTGACCGGAAGTCAGATTCCGGGTCACTCGTTATATACATATCAATGCGTTCCTGTTGAACACAATGCTGCGAATAGTCGATATCCTCCGTATGCTCGTATTTTCTGTATGTCACCATCTTCCAAGATTTCACCCCATTGGTTATTATTTTTATTTATTTCTTTTTTTTTAGCTTATTATTTAAAATTCTTCCCAGAAATTTACAGGAATTATTCAAACGGATATTTTATACTTAACAGAAAGTAGGTCATTCCGATCTTCCTATTTATTCATCATAAAAGGTTCTTATTGATTAAGATACACTAACAGAGAATAAAGTGGATCGATTAAATTCAGGGATTAAAAGAAAATAATGCTTCATGACGTTCGTCTTTTATCAACTTTTCTGCCAGAATGTCCCCGCGCGCGATAGTCGCTAACATCTTGAGATCGCTGCGATACTTAACTTGATTCGCAAAGACCCGACTGCGCGAAATGAGATAACGACTGTGCTGATGACACGTAATACTCCCAACGATACTCTCAACAGGAAACCGACACTTGTCAAAGTCGGTAGAGCACAAACGCGGTTATTCAAATGCCTCGTTGCGTTCGCTTTACGACTCGGTTACTTTGCTGCCGCGACAGCTCACGTGTGCACTAAAATTGCACCATCTTGCAGAAGGAAACGTATGCAATGCACGCGTTCGTGATGACCACGAGACGCGAGATACAAACAACTGTAGGAGCATGTAGCTCTGTTAAAATATTTCCCTTCTGTTAATAATGATTTAAGTTCACATACGGAAAATCGTGGCATACGAAAATATATTTCACGCGCTTCGCTTTGAAAAATATTCGGTAAATGTATTCAACGATACATATTCAGCGACGAATGCGTTTCTCAGCGAGGACATCATACGGGAGATCGATCGTATAAAAAAACGTAGTTCACAGGACGTAGTGCTGATTACAGTACTGACACAGAAAGTAACATGTGTTTTGCTATTCGATACATATGAATATAAGGTAGAATTAAGCCTAAGGCATTATTATAAGGCGCATACACCGCATGGCGGATTATTAAGGTCACCGGTATGCGCGTCATATGGCGCGTCAAGCCAAGCTTTTCGAAAGTGAATTTTGAAGCTGAGCACTTCAGAGGATATCTGAGTTTTTTGGATTTTAGTTCGGTATGTAAAATAATACGCTTATATATAATTGCAACATATCGTGTCACCAATATTTTTCACACATGTGTAAAATATTAGAATCTTTTGCCCAATTTAATAGATGAATACTTCAACAAATTAATAAGGAAAATTTACGGAATAATTAAATAAAATAATTTTTAATATTTTGTAACTATCCAAAATTGAAATATTAAAATATTTTACTTTAACCTTTTATCTCAAAGTAGAAACAGAGTGATTACATTATGATTGCTAAATTTCAATCTAAAAATAAATGTAAACTGTTAAATCTAACGATGAATAAATAAATCTTTACATTTATTTTGTTTATGTTAAATTTTATTCATAATTTGATTGAAATAAGATTGTTGCATTTATGTTCTTCAAAAAAAAAATAATTTAATTAAAATAGTGCGAGGTCTAATTTCTAAACTAAAATCTTCTCTTTCGAGTGCGCAGGCAGAGACGCGCGACGATATCACATACACACGAACACATATCATTTATACGCCCAGATTTAATTGTAAGATAAACTGATTAACTAAGTCGATTTAAGGCTTGACGAAGCTATAACGACTAAAGATCGTATACATATCGTGAATGTACGAGATTTAAGAGAATTTATTTGTTAACATATACATATATATATATACATATATATGTACGTTACATATAATATATATATTATTATGCATTATTTTACGATTATAAAAGATATATATTATATATACCTATATCTCTTATATATACTTATATGCACTAGATGTTTTTTCTAAGAAGTTATATTTATAATAGTATAAAACTGCCGGGCACACATTGGCGTTCTAAAATTAATTTCCATTTAAATCCGGGAAAATCTTGATTTTAATTATACTATGCTATGTTTTATTATCAGTTATACAATTTTTTTTTATTTTGGCATGAAATCTAAAAATAAGAAATATATTCGCGTTAAAAACTACTACGTTAAATTTAATTCTGATATTTAGATAATAAAAATTAACGATACGCCAAATGCGATCCTCTGCAGGCCCTACATTTAGCTTAGGATTCGTACGAGGCATATCTAATACTTACTAATTTTCTCCTTTTTAATTACATGCAAATAATTTCATGAATATATATTTGCAAATGACTTCTCAACGTCTATATACAATTATAATTATTAAAGGAAGGAAAACGGCAATGTGTGAACGGAAATGAGTTATAAAAAAGTTGATAGATATGAAAGTAAAATTAGCGAAATAGTATAATTACCTGAGTCAGAAGTTCGAAATATATACTTTGCTATTATAGAAAAACGCATTCGAGAAATGTAACAAAAAGAGCTATTTTAAATCATTTTTTGCATTTCGTGTTTTAATCATTTTTCCTTACAATCTTTCACATTAGTCTACGTTTCTTATTTTTATTCTACTTTTTTCTATTTCTAAATTTTATTTTTTACTAACTTATAAAAAAGGACAAAGTCGAGACAAAGGATTTTCCAGATTCGAATTGTTTATTTAGTTATACGTATATGCGAAAGTTTGCTTCATTGAGGAACTTCCGTCTCAGATGTTAGAACATATCTTTAGACAAGTTATAGAAACGAAAGTGAAAACGGGAGTTTGAGCGACTCTAATCTTTTCTGCTGGCTGATATAGCGGCGTACGCTGTTAAGAAACTCTGATGCTGTACATGAAAAAGCACTGTACGCGTAGAATTGTCTACACCCTCTATGCTTCTACTTGAATAATAATCGAACAAAATCGAGAGACAGTATCGTTTCCAAACTTCGAACATTTCACAGGTATTGCAAACAGAAGTACTTATCAGCGACCGCAGCGGCCGAAAGGACTACAGATCGCCAGACATTAAGCCCGTAGAACCATGTCAAGACATATCGGTGGGAACCGTCGCTAGACTCGCCGGGCGCGCCGTTTATTATTACTAATTATTATAAGCGGATATTTTTGTACAGCGTCTTACAATGTGGTCGGATCGTTGCCGGCACGCCCGACGGGCGCACGACCGGCCTGCCATACTTACTTCATTTAATAGCGCGCGATACCCTGAAGACGCGTAAACACGTACGTGCGCAAGCACGATGATATATAAACATATATATATATATATATATATAAACGCATGTGTGTGCGTCAGCGGAACGTGTAAACGAAATAATATTATCCTACACTGGACTCCCCCGCGTGTAAGAACGATAAACGGAGCTTAACTATTGATCGAAGGATGTGTCTTTGTAATCTCGGTGCTCTCGCTCACACGTCGCTTCTTCGCACGACTCCAGAAACCTCGTATCTGTGTTAACACGTACCAATATATATACACACACGTACACGGCATAAACACATTACAGACGCTATTTACATAGACGAAACATGACACGTTAGTCTTATGTGCTCTTACGAGCATTTCATCTCCCTTTCTTCACTGTCTTCTATATAGATAAAGGACGCGTAATTCTTACGTATCTATATGAGATTAAAGTCCATGTGGAATAGATATATAAAAAGAAGAAATTAGTTCTTGAATCGATCAATGTACACACGTCTACGTCTTTCCGCGTAAATACTCTTAGGCAGGGATACGTATACTTGTACACGCATATCTAAACAAATACTACACGTACACGAGATTAAATTATGCCTAATGTTATATCGATGTTATATATATGGTTACTATATTACACACACACACACACACACATGTACACGAACTTCGTCTGTATATCGTCTGTCTATACATAATGTTAAATATATATGGTCATTATATGATAACTATTACGTGATATGTATGTATTATGACTTGAGACATTTCTCCCTTATCGACTCGCGACTCGCTACTCAAATTCTAATGTCTATATGTCATTGTTTATTATGTCGTTAATGATTAACGTGTATATGTGAAACTTTCAAATGAATAAAAATGATATAAGCAGAAACATCTGTTTTCCTGTTGTTACTTTTATTTAGTTTTACCTTTCACCTTTATTCATTGAATTATCTTCTTTTAACAGGCTGTCGTACGAAATACGAAAATATACAGAATTAATTAAGCATGGATATTTTTACATATGATGTGTATTACGTAATCGAAATACGAAAATATACAGAATTAATTAAGCATGGATATTTTTACATATGATGTGTATTACGTGATTTAACTGAAACACGCGCTATAATTTATTCAAGTTCACCTTTATATGTTACATCGGTAATCAATACGAACAACGTATCGACAAGTACATAAGATAACATTAATCAATGCCGAACACAGATTCCAGATTTGATATCACAGAATATTCTAGAATGTGACGGTGGAACAGCATCACGTAGTAAAAGTGTTTATAATGTATAAGCACCATGTCAAAAAATGTTTCGTAACTTTGCTTTGAGAAAAAAAGAAACGAAAATTATTCGAAAATCTAACTAAACACAGACTAAAAATAATTCTGTTGTACAAAATAATTACGTAGAATGTTTTAACTGGTTGCTAGAATGTCAAAACTTTTTTATGTAAGTAACATTGCTCATCGTACTAGAGTTTCCTACGTATGTAATTATTTGATGATTCAACAAAATTATTTTTATATCTGAATCCAGTTAAATTTTTAAATACTTAAAATCGTTTTTTCCATGTGTGACATAATTGAATAACAGTTTCTTTGCATGTCAAAAGTCTCTATCGATTACCTCGCTGTGTAATTGGTTACTTCATCCCTCGTCAGACTTAAATTATAACAATAAAATGATAGAGCGAGTGACCGACAATATTACATTTTTGTTATTAAGAGAAATCACTGAATATTGAATGAAAATGATGTACAATTATTAAATGTTCCATACTCGAATTAATTCGATTCAGAAAAAATGACAGCAAGAGAAGTGGAAAATAGTATTCCAATCACTTTATCGGATTCATACAACGTATCTTTAATTTGGTTCGTCAACAATGCGTGTAATTAATCTAGAAAAATAGATGTGATATGTCAGCAAAATCAAGGATTTCTTTCTCCTGCAGAATTTGCAACCAAAAACAAATTACACAATTTATTTGTTGAGCAATATCCCTCAACGTCGTTAATTTGTTTGGCTACATCGCCATTGAAATTAAAATTCAAAGTGACCAACAGAAAGAGCATAATTATCACCGTATATTCATAATTTCCTAATATTAGCATTTCATAAGAGCGCTACTCTCATGTTTGTTACGGTGCGACGATATCTAGTAATGCTGAGAGGAAGTAAGCGAATCGTGATCGTGAATCACAGAATTCTAGCTACAGTGCTGTTGAAAGGACTTTCAAGTGACACTACTGGGTTTACAAAGTAGAACATGATACCTATGATCTCGTAAAGCTTGAAGGAAGATGAATACATAGTACCATTTACCATCAGCACGCAACCCAACTCGCATAACTCGCAAGAACTCGAAGAGTTCGTCGTCGAGCTTTTAAAGCGATACGAGTTCTATCTTTGGCGTCAAACCGATATTATCGCAACTGAATTCCTCGGAGCTAAAAAAAGGCTTCAATGCGAACAGGGAAGTTGAACCAGTACCCTTATCGCCGCTTCCGTATTCATATCATGATTATCGCTGGTAATAGACTTGAACGAGAATAATTCTGACGATTTAACGTGCACGAAACGTTATAAAATTATCTGTTAGATCTACAAATTAAAAATTTTTTCTAAATTTTATATTACGAAAAATTATTTTATAATAATTATTTTAAAAAAATTTATTACAAATAAAAAAATATAAAATTAAAAAGAAAAATAATCATATATTTTTCATTTTCTGACTATACACATTACCAAAGTTAAATATCTTTTTGCAATATAGATTTGTATTTCAAACGCTGTATGTGCATATCTGCATGAGGTTAGCTAATGAATATGTTAGGAATCTCGGTTCGCTTTGAGCTAATCTAAATTTGGCTTGCAGCCCAAAGTCAATGTCAGGTTCTGAGAACGTACATGATAAGTTACGTTACGGTATTGTGTGATCATAAAAAGAATATATTTTTTAAAACAATATCCTATACTGCATAAAATTTATAAGAGTTATAAGGAAACATTAATTTCACTTCAAAAGTATATAATCGATGATTGATTTAAAAGAAATTTATTTATATGAAGATTTTAACATAAAATATTTCTATAATTTTACTGTTAAAGTAATGCATGTATATATTTTTCAAATACACATTTAAAAAATATCTTTTAATATGTATAGTATAATTATTGTGCAAAATACGTTTTGTCAAAATTGTATTTAGAATAATATATTCTTTTAGGAATTAAACTGTTTATCTTTTTTTAAATATCTTAATTTTAATTAAGATATATAACAAGATATGAGTTTACATAATTTCTTCAATTATTTATATTTTTTCATGAAATTGATAAGTTTGATTTCGTAAAAAAATAATGTTTTTCAATATAAAAAACAAAGGTGTAAAATTTACTAAATAAAAATATTAAGAAAATTATTTTTTTAATTCCAAATACGCATATACGTTCATAAACCGATAAAATCAAAATGATCGATGGAAACGGATGCTTTTAACTATCCTAAAGTTAGTAATCTGCAATGAGTTGTTTATTATGATAATGAAGCGATATCCCAGAATTATTTTTAGCTGTTAGATCAGTAGTTCGATTTAACGTCAAAGCTTTATCTGATTGGCTGCTAGAGATTAACATACATATATTGAGGTTAAAGGTAGTTGCTAGATAATTTTTTCACGTATGAGCTGTCAGTAATCCACTACAATTCTCTAAAAGGATGCAATGCCAAACCACTATATGTTCGATACGATGCAATGTATAACTGCTTTCATGTTCGCGAATAGTTCGCTATGTAGGTGCGGGGGAACCGATTCGCTATAACTATCATCTACGTCATATAAAGATAACATCTAAGATCAAAGATATGCTACAAATTCCTCCCTAGATTATGTCATCTCTGAATGCACAAGTCAAGTAACAAATATTAATCATATATATTTAAAAAAATTAAATATTGTCACACACGCACATGTCTTTTTATAATAAAATAATAAATATATTAATAAAAATAATATTTAAATTTATAATTATAATTCTTAAGTTACATAAACTTCAAGTTTTATTAAATTATAAAAATTAATTATATCAAAAAAAAAACCAAAATATGTGAATATTCACAATTTCTACAGATCTGTTAAATGATATATCGATAATTTTTTAGAAATAAAAAATCTGATTCTATTATGTCTATATATATTTTAAATAAAATTTTATATAAATAGTAACATTATTTACACGCACGTGCCTATATTAATTACTAATGTAATGTAATATTAAAGATCTTGATATACATCAAATAAAATAACTCAAGTGTTTATTCGCAGTTGCTTCAACAAGTTAATTGTTTCGTGAAGAAACAGCCGTGAAGGTGTCCTAAATAAAAGTCTTTTTTTAGCGAGTTCGATTCGATACATGATTGATCTATTAACATCGATTGTGGTTGTGTATCTATAGTATTGCGCTGCTAATTAGTTTACTACCGCTCAGTAGAACTTTTTCGTCGGTAGAGTAAGTTAGCTTCCGAAAGGAACCCGTCCGCGTCAATCATTCGATTTTGTAATTAATTCGACAGTTTCATAAAAAAAGTGAATTTTAGCAACATGGTAATTTAAATGTAAATTTATCAGCAAATACCTACAAATTGTCTAAATTAATGACGTAGTACTAATCGCGGAATTCTTCTTAATGCTTTATATATTTTAATATATTCTAATAATATATGAACTAATTAAATTTACGTTATTAAATTACGTTATTAATAATATTAATTCCATTATAGGAAGAAATTCAGCTTAGTAAAGATCAATTGTCTCGTAAGTAAACTTGCATATTAAAGCACCATTATTTTCGTTATCAATAGTATGTGACTAATTTAAAATTATTATTAGCGATTATAATTGGTGTACCTATGAATAGTATATAAAAACTCAGAAAAATGTTTTCTGAATAGATTTAAAAATGGCATTCGACACGTTTGATCCTGATAAAAAAGGATCTATCAGCACGAGCATGATAAATACAATTCTAAGCATGCTTGGCCACGAAATTCCAGCACAAGAGCTCCAGGAAGTTATTGCGGAGATTGACACATGGGGTAAATATTATCGATATACAAAAGTTAATTGAAAGAGGAATCACACTCCTCTGGTAGAAATATATGCAGTTTTCCTAGACACTTATCCAGTAACTATCTAATATTATTGTATTCTCTCATTAGTTGTCCTGAGTAGGAAATGGACAAGAACTTGATAAGTTTTATTCTGTTCATTTCATGAGCAGTTAGCTTGTTTATTAATCAATTTAATATCCATTATTTGTTGTGTTTCTGTTCAATAAACGGATTCAGCGATTTTATGCCACTTTTGTATGCAGTAACTGCAAACAAAGCATTACATCCTGGTTAGGATCCTAAATAATTTTCCTTCTCAGTTATTAGACAGAAGTTGGTATAACTGTTTAGTATAATAACTGCTCAAAAAATGCATGAAATTTCTAAGGTCTCCAAATATCCTTTTAAACATTAATGATATTTCATAACATGCTCACTCTAAACAAATTGTCGAACAAAACTTTTACCCAAATAACATTATTGAGTTTTGTATTATATTTAGAACATGTCCAAAAATTCGCAAAAGTTATTTATTGCCAAAAAGTTTCAGAGAAAATTACTTTTTAAATATACAATATATTTGAAAATACACACACACACACACACAATGAACAAAGTATTAAAATAAAACAGAGACTAATAATAGATATCAAACTAATTTCCATTTATAGGAACTGGTGAGTTAAAATTTGAAGAGTTTTGCCAGTTAGCATCGCGTTTTCTTGAAGAGGACACTGATACTGAAGCGATACAGCAGGAGCTACGAGAGGCATTCCGTATGTACGATAAGGAAGGTAATGGTTATATCACTACTGAAGTGTTTAGAGATATCCTTCATGAATTGGACGACGCATTATCTCCAGAGGAGCTTGACATGATCATAGAGGAGGTGGACATTGATGGATCTGGCACGCTTGATTACGATGGTGAGATCTTACGTGATGCACAGGTGTTAATCCACTCTGTCTTCGTTTACGCATATCTGACTAGTCTGGTTTTCACGTTACAGAATTCATGGAGGTCATGACAGGATAAATTATGACTTTGGCACCACGCAAATGCACCGTGTCGATCGCCCACGCATCAAACAACGAGTGTGCCTGTACAAACAGAGAAGCCGAAATCTCTACGAAGTCGAAGCTGGCAGACTATAAATTTGCTCGTTTATCATATATGAGAATAGGTCGCCATAAAATTATATTTTTATTAAATCCTGCTAGCCAGGAGTTTCGATGAATGATGCTCAAGAATAAATTTTAAAGAATTTTAATATGTATATTCATAGAATATATATACATTTATGATATATAAATATAATTGCGTATAGCAAATGTGTGTAACAAGAGAGATTTTGGAATCTCTGAAATAATACTTTAAGTATAATAATGATAATTATTAGTATTTTTAAATTCATAATGCTATTAATTTGTTAAGATTGCAAAATTGCTATCCTTTGTGATTTTGACACTGAATTCCCATTAGCTGTTAATTTAATCAAATATCGAAATTTTATAATGTCTTTTGCCTACATAATTATATGTACATATATAATAAATGTATATATACTTAAGGTATTACAACTTTTAAACATAATTTCTTAAATTAAATTAATAAAAATCAATTGTGTCAAAAATATGTACAAAACAATAAACCTCAAAACGATCGCAGATGTATGTATTTCTTTTAATCAAACTTTAATAAAATATCATTGTTCTTTAACTTTTTAAATTTTGAGGAAATATAATAATGCAATAGATGTAAAAGTAAAACCTACTTTTTTTATTAGTTTTACTATTTTTAAAAAGAAATTTATAATAATTAATAAAAAAATAAAATTTTAATACTGTTTATTAAATTTTTATAATATCGAATTGTGGTTTAAAAATGCTAATGTCTCAATATGAATATTGATAAGAACATTGTCATTTTTCTAAATACAATTGCTATGATCACAAAAAAATGCATGTACTTCTGCAACTCTCTGTAATTGTTTACTATTGTAAAGAATTATTATTATCATCAATGCAAGAAGTCTATATAGTATTGGAAAATATAAGCTCGCGTGTTGGCAGCGACTGTAGCACGTGCTTCATATGCTTCAACTATGGCATTATACGCACGATTCTCTAACAGAAATGTAACCTATTGTAAACTTTTGTCAAAGAAGTAGAGAAGGCACATGTATCGAGAAATTCAACAATGCATGCGATGGCAAGCGACTGCATATTCCGGAATGAACGGTAAAATCGCCTAAATATAATGGCAGACACCGGGCTTTATGAGTTTATAATTAGGAGTCTAAGAATAAGACATGCACAATTATTGCAATCGTCTTGGGTCAGCATCACCCATGAATTTTCTGGCGGTGAGCCAATTCTGTCTATTGTTGCATCCACACAGTCACACATTATGTCGCTCGTAAATTCTGCCGTTCAGACATTACATTTCATAATAAACTAGTTGTCTCAACGTGCAGTCTCAACAATGGAGCAAGCTTTAATCATAAATATCTTGGTGATGGTCTGGTCGGAAAATTTCAAACGATAAAAAAAATTTAAAGAATTGATTAAGAAATTGTGAATTAAAATTATAAAAACTAGCAAAACTTGCATCTTTATATGCTTCGATAAAAACAATGTAAAAATTGAGTAAAAATTTCGTTAGTTTTGAGCAAAAGCTTATCGTGATTACCTATCAAGTAAAATAATTATTTATGTAGTGTATTTTTAAATTATAACATAATATATTACATAATTTAGGCCAGCTTATATAAAAAAACTTTTTTTAAATCAATGATATAATAGAAATAATTCTGATACATCTAATGTATAAAATATAAAGAAATTTATCTTTATTTATGAACCTGGAAATAGATGGTGTATTTTTCTGCATATAATACCATATAAATAACAGAACAATTTTTATAAAAAATTATGAAAATTTATCAATAAATTTAACATGTATAATAAATCTCTAATAAATTAATATATGAAATTATTTATTTCAGTTATTGATAAATTTAAACCGTTTCATTATAAATATGTTTCGTTAAAATGAACTTTAATATAATTGATACACCTGTAACTAGATGTTATATGCTTCGCACCATAATTAATAATTTGCATCAAGACGAATCGCGTGCGATATGTTCGCATTAATTTTGTCATGTAGGAATGTCATAATATTTGGGACAGTTGTTGATAAATTGAACGTATGACTAGCGTGGAAGATTTTTGAAATTAAATTAAACGTGTTGCCGCGAGTTCTGCATAATTAGGTAAAACGTGTCTAAGAAAATAGAGTGGGGAGGACGTCCTCGATGAATTTGAAAACCGCTAGACTTGGGATGTAGGTATTACCTGGTCAATCACGTGCCAGAAGATCGTTAAAATCACTTAAAACAGAAGTCTACCGTCAGAATCTGGTGCAGACCCGGATAAACCGTCTAAACCAACGTACCACGAGTAGCGCGTATAGTTATCATCGCAATGGCAAGTTCTATACTTTCGATAAACGCGGAAATAATTTGTCAAATCTTAACATTCTCATAGCAAAAAGTGTAAAAATTAAATGAACAAATAAAACTCATAATAATACAATTCAACGTACATTAAATTAAATAGAAACGATAATTCAATAAGCATGCAAGCTTAAACATTGATAGCAGATATAACTAAAAATTAATTTGTTTTTTGCGTAAATTTATTTAAATTTTATATTACTAAAATTTTATATTTGTAAATTAACAGTCTGTGTAATTATAATTAAATATCTGTTATATTTTCAGGAAGATCTAAATAAGGACCAGATAGCTCGTAAGTATATATTTTTATAATAATAAAAAACATTTAGAATAATATAAAATTATCATTTTTCTGTGTTTTACAGTGCTGAAGAATGCCTTCAATGCTTTCGATCAGCAAAAGAAGGGCAGTATCGGTACAAATATGGTAGGCACAATATTGACCATGTTGGGTCACGAGCTCAGCGAAAACACGCTGCAGGAAATCATTAGTGAAGTCGATGAGGATGGTAAGTAAAATTGTTGATCTTGCGTCGATTATATTTTCTTAACGGTTTTTCAATACATATATCTTTCTACTGGTTGTATATTTTTCTAGGTTCCGGAGAACTCGAGTTTGAAGAATTCTGTACGCTGGCTGCTAGATTCTTGGTAGAAGAAGATACGGAAGCGATGCAGCAAGAATTACGCGAGGCATTCCGGTTGTATGACAAAGAGGGCAACGGCTACATAACTACCGCTGTTTTTCGCGATATCCTTCACGAACTCGACGACAAGCTGTCACCAGAAGAACTTGACCTAATGATTGAAGAAATCGACGCTGATGGGTCAGGAACGCTTGATTTTGACGGTATTTTTACTATCTTTTTTTTATCATTTTGCAGCGTTGATTATATTAAACTCGAAAATTAAAACGCCATTATTTAGATGGACTTTTAATATTTCTTTTTTATTAAAAAATATCAAAGTTTATTTTTTAACAAAACATATTCATATATAATGAAACAATTAAATATCAGTAATTAAAACTAACACAATTTCACATATTAATTTATTAAAAAGATTTATTTTGAATTTATTAGTAAATTTTTGAAGCAAAAATTTCAAATTAGTTTAATAAAATATAACGCTATCTTTTACGTTTTTCAAAATTGATATCATTAAGTATGCTAGATTATAAAAAGCTTTTATTCAATTCGATATTATAATCCTATCAGATGACTTATCGTTATTAGTGTCGTGAAAAATTATACCGCATTTTTAAAAAAATCGAAATCTTATGGCGTTAAAAATAATATACTTAATAAATTCTCTAGATGCACTTAACATCATACGGTATAATTTTTCACGACACTAATAAGGATAAGTCACCTTATCGTCACATTTGTTTGCGAGATACGATAATATGTGACACGCTTCGTAAGCCAAGTAGTTAATTTAAAACGTGCTTAAGTTACGAAGCGAGCCAAGTAAATTCGTTTCGTGCATGTCAACGTCAGCGAAACTTAACATAACCGCACTAATAGCAAAGTCGATCGAACGTTCAATAAGTCTCCCGCCTTGGGTGGTTCGCCAAGTTTGTAGCCCGCGGGAAATGCGAGGCGCCGCCTGATTACGCTAACGCCCGCGTTTTGCGCACTTTCAGAGTTTATGGAAGTCATGACGGGAGGCGACGATTAAGGCAACCGGAGCTGGTAATGAAGATGGGCACTCGGAGGCTGGTTGTTAGCCGCGCAATTGGCAACGCCCGTCAGAGAGAGCGTTCCTTCTTCATCATCCAGGCACGCGCTTTTGCAAACCACTAAACTACGGCCAAGCGGAAAATTGGACGTTTATGATCATCCATATCCTTGGCTAACTTTCATCGTGCAAGGTGAAGATCGCAGCGTTTCTAAACGGTTTTAGTCAATGCCAGGAGCAATGAAAATCCCGAAGTGCGTTGAATAAATCGAAACAGCGTTTGTACGAAATAAAGTGGTGAATATCTCCATCATGGCAAAACGAGTACCGTGCAAAGCTCCAACGTAATTATCTCTAGACGTCGCGAAGAAAGTTATAATTTCCTACTCTATGAATATCATTATGAGTTTACATGTGAAAGTATTAAAAGGTCCAATGTGTAAATTATATATGTATAAGTTATGAAATTATTAAGTATATCTGCATAAATATTGTGTACTGATTTCTTTTTACGCGTGAGTATCTTGCCCCTGAACAACATTTCCCGGTGCACGAAGTAGCACACCGTGTTCAAGTATGCGAGGCACTACTGGCTTTGTAAGTCTTGACATCAAGATAGATTCCCAACGAACACAAGAATGTTTCAAGAAATTGTAATTTCTTGAATTTTCTTTTATCATTTTTTAAATATTACTTATGCAATACTGTAACGTGATTCAGTGATTAGATTCAGAATAATTATGATATTATTTTATTAATGATTTAGTAATTTCCAGAAATAAATAATTTTTCATTAAAAATATTCTTATTTTTAGTATGATTTATTTTTAGAAATTACTAAATCATTTAACACGTTTAATAAACAATTATCGAGATAAATGCCTTATACTTAACGAACGATATCACACATAATTTTTACTAATAAATATATATATATATATTTATATAAATATTTGCAGAAATAATAATTATATTTTTTTTAAATAAAGCTTGACAGAAATTATCACACTTTGTATTTAGTTTCATAAAAAGTATTCATTGAAAAAGAACGTTATAATTTTAAATTTGTAAAAAATGTTATCATACTTATATTCGTCTATTCTTATATTTTCATGCAATTGCATAAATACCTATAAAATTAATCAAAATACTTGTAATTATTAATTATTCATCTCTAGTTGAAATCGAGAGAGAGAGAGAGAGAGAGAGAGAGAGAGAGAGAGAGAAATAGAGAGAGAACGATTTTAACCCTTACTATGCCATCTACAATTTGGTGCCTTATCCATACCATCAAGGGTCACTTCGAATCTCTTCGTTTTTTCACCTCTTCAAAATAATAAAAAAAATCTCTAAAAATTCACCAACATACTTTCAACTTTCTAGAATAAATATTGACTCTTTATTTTGGAAAATAATAAAATGTAGTATAATTTATAATTACCGAAAGACTCAAAGAAACTTGCATGAACAGGAATCGCTCGGTCACTAGTTACCCATATTAGTACGGTAAGGGTTAATTACAGACCACGTATATATCGTCTTAATTGCGCGCAAATTCATTTTTATAAAAATTTTTATTACTTTCATTAAAATCTTTTTAATTTTTTAAATATGATAGAATACGCATGTTATATGGAGCAAAACATGATGACGAGTAAAAATAGATTCACACGATTAAAATAAATGCTCGCAATCGTTCACACCGATCACTAGCTGTCTGACCAGTGGCATTTCCGTTCTGAAAATGAACCACGTAATAATAAGTACAGCAATAAACGTCGCGGCGTATGCAATCATGCTGTGAGAAACGTTACCATATCTGAAATGGAATTATATCGCGATTCTCACGTCGTCGTCGTGGACTAATCTCCTTCGCGTGAAAATGGCCGACCCATTTATTATACAGAGAACTCGGACTTCGCTAAGAGCACAATTATTTGTCAGAGTCATTGAAACCAGAAGTGTTGTAACTTTGTGTTCAATGATCCAATCTATTGACCTTACATTTCTTCTTACAGAGTCAATGAACTCAAGCATCATCATATAATACAGTTTCACCACATCATGATGTCGATGTTGTATAAATATAATAATATGAATGAGATAACAATCTCTTGTCTTCATATTGCATATACACGCGATATTATTGCGATCTCACGCTGATAAATTAAAAAATCAGCAAGTTAATTTAAGGACTGCTTTAAATTCATTATTGCAATTTCAACATGTTTTGATCTTCACTTTTTGCTTTATCCCGATATGTAATGCATCATTTACCTTAAATACAATTTCGGTATATTAAATATTTTATACTATTATTTTATTTTTAGTTTTCTGAAATCAAAATTAAAGATTGAATTATTTAAAAACTAAATAAATTATTATAAAAACTAATTAATTTATTTCAAAGATAAACAGGATATTTCAAAAAAAATTTAAGAATTAAGTCATAGAGGAAATATATTTCTTGTATAAATTTTTACTTTGTTGATAGTCAATCATTGTGATAGCATTACATTGAACATAATTACATACTTTTTGCTTTATCCCGGACGCGATAAATTCGAAGTGCAGTACACCGAACATTTCATAGTTCATAGCTTGTAAATATCATAATTATAATATTGCAAGCGATTTACTTTCATTAAAAAACGACAAAACTAGAAAATTTTGAATCTAGATTTCTACATTGCACTCGTAACGTGCGCGTTGATTATACGAGAGATATTCCTTGATCGTATAGATAAAAGTGAACTATCGTCATATATCTCGTAATTGAAATTAAGCTCCAGTTTTACGGTAATTTATATTTCCGCACTGATTATCTGAAATATTTCGGTAAATAAGGCACCATTCGTAATAATTTATACGGAAGACAAATTTCTTTCACTGGTTTGGCGCGGTCAATCAATGGCTATAAAATTTCTTTCGCACTTGAAATTGTGTAATAATCGCGAGGGAATTAAATGGCATTAACGGTTCTTACTATAGAAAGTATAGATATTGTAGAAAATGGAATAAAATTCCTGCTTCCGCGGTGCAATAGCATGTATTATTGTGAAATAATGCGTACTTATAACATTTGTACATCCTGTGATGATGAATATCGCGTTCAGCGATCTTTATTTGAGCAATAATCGACATGTAAGTCAAATGTGATGGCGAAACGAGTATTCACCGATGAAATTTCTAACTCCTAAATCTTGCATAAAGCAAAATGTATGATTCGTTCTGATAATGAGTATAAACTCATCCATTATATCTTGTACATATCATGCTATTTTATTTTTATAACTTTAGATAAATGATAATTCTTTAAATAAATAATAAAATTCCTCGAATTATTATTTTTTACGTGTTACATACAAGTGTAATAATTTTATAAATCTTTCAATTATGAAGTAAATCAGTGCGGAAATATAAATTACCGTAAAACTGGGGCTTAATTTCAATTACGAGATATATGACGACAGTTCACTTTTATCTTTATGATCAAGGAATATCTCTCGTATAATCAACGCACGCGGTACGAATGTAACGTAGAAACCTAGATTCAAAATTTTCTAGTTTTGTCGTTTTTTAACTTGTATATATGTATACTAAAAAGTATATTCTACAAAGTCTTTAAAAAAATCAATTTATGATGTATGATAATAAATCATAATAAAAAACAATAATACATCAAATAATTTTAATTGTATCAAATACGTTGACAATAATAATTATGAATTTTTGCTTGACTAGTAGAGGAAAGCCCCCTACTATGAGATAGGCGCCTAATATGAGATAGCGGCGTTTCCATTAAACTAATAAACGCTATCTATTGATTCCACTATGAATTTATTGTTCTTAGATTGAAAACTATTTAATTGAAAATTCATTATTAGATCGTGCCTGTAGTCGTTGCAAAAAAAGATTTTAGAATTTGGATGTCTTCAAGTTTTGTTGAGATAAGCTTTTAAACCTTGTTTATTATTTAATAAGTAAATATTTGGCAATAAATACTTCATGTGGTGATAGAGTAAGATCGTATTAATAGAAAAATACGTGATATGTTGAATTGCTTAATTACAGAAGTTAGATTTGATGATCGTAAAACCGTAAGATGTGAAAATCGTAATATGAAATACCCAGGGTATTTCTAATATGAAATAACCTATGCTCCTATGTCATAGTGAAAATTGTTGCTAAAGTATAAATGATATTGTACAGTAATAAAAAGGATAATCGAAAGGACATAGAGTGCCTGTTTCTGCGATGCTCGGTTCCAACTACCTGAAGACGAGTTAGCTAGGTACAATGCATTGCATACTCATTTTGCACGTACACTGGCTGTGTTTATTTGTATTTTAGAAACATTAAATAAAGTTTTTTAATTGCAACTGATGTACTATGCATTTTATTATCGATTTCTCGGGACATCTCATATTAGGAGCACAATTTTTTGACTTTGCGATTTGCTCACTTTTCACATTTTTTTAATTTATAAAAAAAAATAAAATTTGAATTAAATTTTACATAACATTATCTTAAAGCTTATTAAATTTCCTTCAAAATGATTCATTATTTTTTAAAATTCTGTCCGTAGATTTCTAGCATTTACCCAAAATAAACTCGGTATCTCATAATAGGGGCCTTTCCTCTATAATATAATATTTTTTATAAAAATTTAATACTAAAAGGTAGTGATTAATTATTTATTTTGAATATTAAACAATATTTAGTGAAAATCCCCGTTCAAACAAACGGCGCACCGATTATTTCGGTTGAGTCGGTCTCGAAATACAACTCAAATTCGGTTGAACACACTAGCGTATATTAAAGCTAATGTATTGATTTAAACTATGTAAAAGTAAAATGCAAACTTTCAAATTATAAAATACACATATTACTTAACAGCACAATAAAATGTATTGGAAATTTCATCCGTTTAATCCGTTTTTATATCTACACATATTTTTACATCAATTTGTGTAAAACAGCTTTAATATATACTAGTACGCACTGAGTGTATCCAATCAAATTCGTTATTAAACTAAAACTAAAAGCACGTAAAATCACACATTAAATTGACAAGCAATTTAATAATATTGAAATTAATATAAGTATTTTTATTAAAATAAAATAAATAATTTATCGAGAAAAATATCACTTCAACCAAGATTCAACCTGAATACATATTGTGAAATTATTCGGATTGGATTCCAATCTCGAAATTATTCAATAATTCCCTATATCTCTTTGCGTTTTTTAAGGGAAAACAGAATAATTCCGATCGGAATTCATTTGGAATAATTCCATAATATGTGCCCTAGATCTCCCAAATTTTGTGCGAGCATTTTACCAATTCAACCACCGAGACATATGTAATGAAATTAAATTAATTGCAATAACCAGTATATGTAGGAAGTCAGTCTTTTTTAGGCGACATAAATAAACAATATTAATTGAAAATGAACCGAGAAATATTTAACATAAATAAGTGAAGAAGGTTACGTTCAGTTAAATGCAGATTCTTGAGTACTAAATTGATCAATATTAAATTGGATTTTTGTAAGGGATGTTCCAAAAAGACAATATTACAAATAATGTTCCCTTAGTAAAGTATTATGTCTCTACGTTTTTACTCGAGAAATCGCAGTATATATTCACGATCGACTGAGCTCATGTATGGTGAAACGGAAATGATTTCGATACGTTATGCGAAGAAAAAGTGCATCACGCCAAGAAAGCGCGCAAATGAAGCGCATTTGTCAAAATTTAAGCCACACTGCTGTATAGTTGTTCGGTGAAAGTAAAATAATTATTATAGACGTCTGACAATTTTTTGAATAGATTGACAAGAATTGGTTGCAAGAAACAAGGAGCAAATTAAATAGCCTGATTTACGCCATTACCTAAGAAGCTGTGGTTTATTTCTGCGCTTGAGGATGAATTATACGAGAAAGTTTATTGCGCGATAGGTAATTTGCGTTTATCAGATGAGCGGAATCCGGAACGAACTAATATTTTAGTCAAAATCATCAAATATATAATCCACATGCTGTCAATAAATCTGACTCGTCTTAGATTTCCTGTTCTTATAACTGATATCTTATACTTACATGGTAATAAGTGAACATTCAATATAAGATTACTGATGAGAAACTGCAATTTAGATATTGAATTATGACGTTAAAAGCGAAAATGATTCTCTTTTTTCTAATAAATTTTGCGCATTTATTTTTATATTGATAAAAAACATTGTTTTATTTTTACGATTTCTTATTTTACGCAAATCAATATAGAGCCGCCATGATGAACT
This sequence comes from Trachymyrmex cornetzi, assembly GCF_001594075.2. Classification (NCBI taxonomy): domain Eukaryota; kingdom Metazoa; phylum Arthropoda; class Insecta; order Hymenoptera; family Formicidae; genus Trachymyrmex; species Trachymyrmex cornetzi. The sequence goes on along the minus strand of NW_017299893.1, from coordinate 100,463 downwards.
GTAGAAATAGTAAATGATTTTCCAATAATTAATTCTTTAACAATTAATTTCAATTCTCTGTAGTTCATCTTAAATTACATTTAATATCCTATATATCTGTACATAAATTGATATATGCGTTATTATCATATATGGATATATGCATTATTATACATGTAATTAATTATACCTATTAAAGGCAGCTACGTTTTTTTGTAAGCACATCATCTGCTTCCTAATGCAAAAAAAATTGTGCAAACAAAGATGTTTGATCGACGATTTTACGGATGTTTTATAAAATAATAACGTAACAATATTATTACGTTTGATGACAAATTAAATAAATTTTGCTTATACATCGATGTAATATCTTGCTAATTAACTACCTAACTTAAAGATTCTTTCTATAATTATAAAACAAATATTTTTAATATCTTAAAAATCATGTTAAAATAAAAAGTATTTTTATTTCAGGAATATAAGTTTGGTAAATGATTTGTGCGCAAATAAATATTAGTTAATAAAATAAAAAAATTCGTCTTATATATTCTTGCAAATTCGTTATTAAGTCAAAATTATTGTAATACCTATCGAAAATAAATTTAAATTTTTATTAAGAATGAACATAGTAAATAAGAATATCCTTATGATGTATGATAATATAATAATGAGTTACGTGTTATATTCATCAGATGGGTATGATGTATGACTCAAATTAAAGTGAGACTCGAGTTCGAAAGTAAGTTATGATGTACCTCTGATCGTGATTTCCCTTACTCATCTTTAATAAAATATCGATGATTGCTCGATAAAAAATTCGATGAAAAATTCCACTTTAAATATGCGCTCAACGCGACAGCAAAACAACACCAAATTAAAATAAATTAAGGAGTAACCATAAAATATAATAATAAAACAGAGACTTATTTATCAATTTTAACTTAACCTCGATTAAAATTTTTTAGGAAATTTAGTATTTTATGATTTAAATCTAGTCTAACAAAAATGTTTTGAAAAAATTTACTATCTTTCATATAATAAAAACGTAGTGACACAAAGTTTTAGAAATTTTTTAAAGTAAAAATTTCAAAGCTCTTTAATAAAACAACTAAAATTCTATTAATCATATTGAAATTCTAAAAATGTGCTAACTTGACAGAAGTGATATAACGCACCGCGGGAATAACGTACATATGTACTTCTTCATCACGCCGTGCCTAACATCATTATGGTTATTCGCAATGGTCTCAAGAGACAAACCATAGCTCTCAGAAATGCACTACCGCGATTAAACGCTCGTTTAATTACGGTGCATGCCACGTTTGACAGGACTTTCTCCGCCAATTAGGCGCCTAAGTCGAGTCAGCTGTTGCGAATTCGATAACTGAGTTCACGTAGTTTCAAAGCGTTAATCGATGCTTCCCGAATATTTTATCATGATGTAAGGTATAAAATGTAACAATTAATGGACATGAACCACTTGTTGGACAAAGTAATAAAACATTTCAAACATTAAGCTTTTATGTAAAATTCTAAATAAATCAGTAATTAAATTTTTATAAATAACAAATTTATTTTTAGTCGTACATATCGTTAAAACATAATATTTAAAAGTTTATACAAAGTATCACTTTGTCCAACGAATTGGTTCATGTTCACTAACTGCCCATTAACTAGAACATTTACCTTATGTATGTGTAATGTCCTTTTAAAAGTAGAAAAAATATGTCCGATTACATGTAATTTGATCATATACCAGGTACTTGATTTTATACTTGTATACTTGTCATCTATATAATATTTAATATTCACTGCATTTTCTTTTATTTGAAAGGTTCTTTGATTTGTATGTATTTTTTTTACATCCATTTCTACCTTTTCTGCATTATGTTAATTTGCAATATTAAAAACCAATTGTTTTTAATAATCTTGCTTTGGTAATGTAAAAAATAAAATGCTTAACCTTAATTATGTATTTTGATACGCGCGTTTCAATAACCGCGTTTTGATTAAGGTTGATTGAGTTCAGAAATTAACATGAGATCTTAAAAATCAATTGATGTACCATGAGAAACAAGACATAAAATTATCTGTGTGTAAACAAGCCTTATTTAAATTTATCAATTTAATAATACTGAAAATATGTCAAGCATGCAAAATTAACTTTTATTGTAAATATTTAAGCATTAGTAATCAAAATAAAATTTTTTATAAAATTTAAAATAAAATATTTGTTAAAATACTGCTAATTCGAATGGAAAATCATTTATTATTTCTTTTGTGTTCTAATTTTTAATAACTTTCAATTAAAAAGTTTCAGTCTCAATAACATATTAATTACAAGAAAAACATTACAAAGAACTTAGTAAAATTTATAGATGAAAAAAGGTATGCGGCAAGCGATACTGTGTAGAATCAATTCTATATATAATACGAACAATTTATTTTGAGGTTCGAAGTATATTTTTATAATATATTGTAAATAATGGAACACGGATATTGTTGTTGCATTACACGTCTCGACACATTTAGAACCGATTGTTAACTTAAACTCGGCCTATGAAAGAGAAAGTGGGTGAAGGCTAGAACGAATGATTTGCCACAATTACTTGCAGTCTCCTTCGCGTATTACATCTAGCCAACGAAACAAGTCCCGCTGCGAGAAAGTACAAGTGCCTAAAACGCGATCGACCGAGATTGGCATGATGCACGTACACCAATTGTCAATCGCAAGTAAACAGAATACTGTATACAATTACATTTCATTGAAATAATTGTGGGGTCGAAATCACATAACGTAACTAGTATACTATACTTTGCGTTTATCAAAAAGAAGAACTAATGAAACAAGGATCTAAAGTGGGATATAAAACAAGATAGAAATAATTACTATGTCGAAATATAAATTTGATTTTTTGCAAAAAAAAATATACAAATTTTAAGCGTATACATAATTTTTAATGCGATTGCTGTTTATATTACTCAATTTATAAAATCTAAAATATGAATAACATAAAAAAGACAAATTTATATGTATAAAATATAGGTATATACATTTTATGTATATGTATATATATATACATTTTATGTATACATATATATATATATATATATACATACATTTATATACGTATGTATAGATTTTACAAATATAATGTTAAATAATATTCTATTTTAATATAAAAATTAAGATTTAGGTATATTGATATTTTATTTTATTAATACTAGCAATAATTATATTTCATAAGTGACATAATGATGTGGCATAATAATAAAAAAATTCTGATTCAATCATTTTTGCTTTCAATCTTTCAAATGATATAATTGCATGATGTATAATTACTGCGGTTCTATCTATTAACAAGAACATTCGATTGGGTTTGACGCTGCTAAAGGTTATTTTCGCGAAGGAAAGTGTATAATTAACATTCTGTTTCGTGATAAAACACGATGCATAGCTCAGTTTATGTATGCATTGCCTCTCGAAGCTACTCGCAGTCGCGGAGCCGGTAGTTACAGTGAATTACACAATACCAGCTAATAGAATCTACTATAAACTTGGCTGCATTCCGTTAATGATACGGCCTTGCCCGCATTTCTTTGTAAACTGAAATTCGTTTTAGAATCATTCGTAAATGATTATCGCATCAATCAAACAAATCAGATTCATTTTGGAGATAGATTAGAAGGAAGTTTCAATTATTTTCCACCACGCCCATATTCCATCTTAATCGCTTTCTGATATCAGAATCGGATATTTCTAACAGCTAAATACTATTATTATAAAGCCAACGAATATTATGCAAACGATAATAGATCAGCGTAATGATTTATCATAATGTCCATTGTCGACAATTAATCATTGAACTAGTAATTTCAAAATCATAAGTCATTTAATTGATTTTGATAGCTAAAAGATATAATTTCTTATATTATTATAAATTATTAAGATATTAAAATATTCGCATGTTCATTCAATATCTTTTCTGTGGAAATTTAATCAATTAAATCAATTCAATTTTCTCGTATCTCGTTGATAAAAAGCAATCGTAAATCTTTCTCGATCGTACTTTCAACCAGCTGACAGTTAAAGAACTGTATACTACAAAACCGCACAATTAAAACCGCGTATGGGCTTCCACTCGTTCCTTCCAGCATAATACAAATTCGCGCGCGGTTAATTGGTGCAGCAGTCGAAATCTCTCTGGGCGCTTTCTAAGGAAAATAGCTGTATACCATGTATGGGACAAATTACAAGATCATATGCCCGTTCGAAGTTAATCCGATCACGTTTCCCATAAATGTTTTATGGTGCGGTTTCCGAGCTGGAATGGATAGAGAGTCGTCTTGTTACGACTCGGCTCATGACCGCCAGGGGAATCGCCAAGTAACACCTAATTTCTTACATCGCGACAAGTCTTTGTGAAATGCTGGCGAATGAAAGCTATAATGCGAGACAAAAATCATTACAAAATATCAATCAAACATATGATTTTAATATAAAAGATCATTATGTATGATTATACAACAAAAACAACGCTATAAAATAGACAAAAATTTTAATATTTTTTATACTTATGCATAGATATCATATAAATATTAAAAAGCATGTTAAATATGTAGAAATAGTCACAGTGTAATACAATTTTAATACAATTTTTTTGCATAAAAACTGACAAGGGAACCATCGAAACTGTCTCTCACAAATGATGAACTTTAGATACTGTGAATCTATTATTTTTTTTTAATGTTCTACAACGTATATAAAGCTCACAAAAAATAAAGGACAGTTTTTACAGTTTTGACAGTTCCCTGGTGAGACATTAAGAATCGCTAAGAAGAATAGTTTTTTGTATAACATAATAATATAATGTAATAACAAACAAAAGTCAGTAGCTCGCAGCAACCGAGAATATGTAAAGTTGTTGATGAGAAACGGTCAACACCCGCATTTTAACTATGTAAAGCCAAACGTTGCTTAGATCCCGTAGAAAGGAAATGTCTGTCAATTGATTGATATTCAACTACGGCTGTTTATAAAACGTTATTGCGAAAAACTAAGGCAACCGCACTTCACATGCTGTTCGAGACTGTCGCGTTCCAATATATAGTGTTTCAAAGCTCGACATTACCGCTGTTCAATGGACGCGAAAAATAATCACTACATTATATCCTTACATGGATTTTACGACGCAACCCACAAGTACAATACGTTTGAATTATGTTAAGTTATATCCTCAATTTTTTCTCTCATATCTTTACAAGAAATTTATATTTTATTAGAATAAAAAATAAATTTTTATATTTAATTTTATAAAATTATATTTAATTTTATAAAAAATAGCTTCCTAAGAAAATTTATTACGAAATAAAAATTTCTCATAAAATGTAAACGCAATTGTTCCTTAACTCTAATAATTATCTATCTTGATATAGGTTCCAACGAATAAATCCAAGGATAAATGTAAAATCAGTCAATGCGAGCCAACACAGATTAGACATATGTAAATTCATACATGTGATTCTTGAGAAAGATTATAGATGTTTCAACCCTTTCGATTGGGTCCTCCTCAGTGTAATGATAACAAAATCCGTAATGTATAATTTAATATCAAAGATGCGATACAGTGAAATGAGTATCGTTAACATATATTCATAATATGATTATAATGCTGTCTGTCATATCTAACAAAATACTCATACATTTCAAATTATCTACCTATAATTTAATAAAAGTTTCGAATAAGTTATTAAACTATAAATCAAATCAATTTAAAACAAGAAACTTACGTAATAATGTTAACGATGATCTGTGAGATAAAACATGTTAGCACCAAGACGTTTAGAGGGTATGCGAGAGGTCAAAAACGATTAACGTTGGTTATAGGTAATATGACGGGAGTAAATAAATAAATACAATACATATATACATTTTATACATTAAACTAAAGAAATAAAACATGGAAATATCAAACTTTTTAAAATAGATTTTGGTATAATGGATCTAAAAATTCTGTGTCCTCCTACACATTTAGTCTGTTTTATTGTTTGTTAATAAAAATTAATTCTAAAATAAGACATTTGTTATAATTCCTCTCTGTCTAAATGCAGCCACAGCTATTTTAATTGCGACGGTAGCTGTACAAAGGCTGTGACAGCCAAAATGCAGCCACAGTTATTTGGCTGCGCCGGTAGCTATACAGAGGCTGTGACAGCCAAAATGCAACCACTGCTATTCTGGCTGCACCAGTAGCTGTACAGATGCTATTACAGCCAAAATATGCAATTACTGCTATTCTGGCTGCACCAGTAGCTGTACAGATGCTGTTACAGCCAATATGTAGCCACAGCTATTTTTGATGCACCGATAGCTGTACAGAGGCTGTAACAGCCAAAATGCAGCCACAACTATTTTGGCTGCACCAGTATAGCTGTAGAGAAGCTGTGACAACTAACAGAAAAGTCAAAATGCAGCCACAGTTTTTTAAACAATTAACAAATAATTTATATTATCAGGAGTCTTCAGAAAGTATTATATTACAATACATTCAGAACTATACGATAAGTAGCTATCAGAGATCTCACTGTCGGAAATCAGCCAACATCTCACACATATACTCTGAAATGCGCCTTTCTCAGGTGATAAAAATTGTTTAAAAAATTAATATATAGTTAAAATGATCAGAACTCTTTGGAAAGCATTAGAATGCATTCAGAACTATACGGAAAGTACTATTAAACTAACAGAACTCTTGAAAATCAGACAGCATCTCATCTTCGTTCCCATAAAGACCATTTTTTAGAGGAAAAATTGTTTAAAAATCAAAATAACGATGTTAGGCGTCAGAACTGTCTGTAGAACTATGTATCTTTTCAAATTCTATAAGAAACTGTGACTGGAATTTTCTTTAGACAAAGTTAGCGCTGCGTGAACCTGGCGTCTCATTTTGAATTTTTGGTTTCTCGACTTTAATTGCCGTAACTATTTCTTTCCTATATAGAACTGTAGAACTATTGAAAATAATTTCAGAACTCTCAATATTTAATGAGTTTCCACCAAGTGTGACGCCAGCTTCACACACATAATTATACGTGCTAGATTACAGGATAAATTACTAAGATACAATTAAAAAACTGCAATAATAATTAGGTACTTGACAGAAATGACGATAAAATGTATGTTAGACATAGGTAAAATTTTTTCTCTGATAGACAAATTATATATGATATAATACGAAACGGCACAGAAACTACTTGCATTTCGCGAGTTTGCCACGCACGAATTAGCGTGCAACGACAGCGTTCTCCGCATTCGCGAAAGTAAAAGTTATCGACAGATACGATCGTATTCTACATAAACAAGCGAACCATAAATAATTTCAAAGCTGGTTCCAATCGATCTGCAACGTTTCTAAACCGCCACTGTAGTTAGATCGATAATGCATACGCGAGTGTAGTACATACAGAAAGTTATAAGACGCCAAAATACACAATTCACCGTAGAACTAACCAGTTAAGTGTGTTTCTTCATTTGTACTTTTTGTTAACTTATTATGTATATTAGTCAATAGTCATATTTTAATAATTTAGATTAAAAATAATTAATATAAGTTATTTTTTTATGACTTTCCTCATAATAAAAATTTTTAACAATACAATATATTATAGGACCATATATGTGTGATAACACAAACTATAGAAATTAAAGCCTTAAACGATCTAGCTAGATCTTAAATGTTTGTATGATTCTTGTGTGAATTTATATACTACGTATGTAGTTCTTAGAAACGCGCGCCGAAATGATTTTTCGGTCTTGAAACGCTAACTCTACTAAACTACCGCAGTAATATCACGAGTTAAATTAACTACCAATTTAATAAATTTTTGATGCTTATCCGCATCTTCGAAACAATCTTAATAATGTTGAATGACATATCAAATCTGTAAATAATTAATTCTTCTTGTGAAAAATATTACCTCGGCCGGAAGTCGAACCCGGATCTCTTGCATTCCGTGCCGAAAATTCAAAATGAGACTCCAGATTCACGCAGCGCTAACTTTGTCTAAAGAAAATTCCAGTCACAGTTTCTTATAGAATTTGAAAAGATACATAGTTCTACAGACAGTTCTGACGTCTAATTATTTCATTTAATAGATATACCTCATTTAATTATACATCTTGACGGTGCAATTAAACACTTTCTTAGATTTGGGAAATAACAGTAAGGCTGAACCGGATAAAGATTGCAGATCCGGATAAAGATTGCACGAATTCATAATGCGTTCGCAATATATGCGTTCACAATAAGAAAGTAAATTTACATAGAAAAGAATTTGCTAATCATGTTTAATATATCATCAACTTTCAAGTAATGTGAGTTTCTAGAATAAAAATATTTTTACGGTATAATAAAAAAGATGTATTAACAAATATTTATTAATAAATAAAATATAAATATATATTCTTCTTGTATAAAAAAACTTGATATATATATATTTTTTTAAGACTTATGTTCACTCATTTCCAAGGAATAAATTATGTAGCAATCAATTTGCTAAAATGCTCTAAAATTTCGTTTCTTATTTTAATAACATAAAATTGTTATTGTATAAAAAATATTGTGCATTTTATATATTTCGCATAATAAAAAAGTATTTTGTTTTTGGCAATGCCGAATCAATTTATTTTTTTGTTAAAAATTACAGTTTAAATTAATAATAAATAAATGTTAATTATTGTAGTTTAAAAGTAATATTTTTTAAATAAAGAATTCTAGAATTGATAAATGATCATCGACCTTATTTAATTTTTTTATTAGATATTTGCAATTCCCTTTTACATCAAATCATCGGAAACATGTAATTTACATGGTATTTACCTTAAACGGCATGGGAATTCTATGCGATCGCGTGTTATAGTGCAGCACTAAACGTACGTCGACCTATCACTGGATGCAAGAAACGAGAAGTTATCACTACTCTAATATACTGCAATAGTATTTTTCGCGTTTACTTACGCATGTTCGTAATTTCCTCTACAATATTTTTTTTTAATATATTCAATATATTTTACATAAATTTCACTGTAATGAAAGCAATTTAAGAAAAAAACTGTCGGTTATATCATAGATTTCTGTACAAGTGAACATACAGTTTCTATGATAGAAGTTATCGCATTAGAGAAAAGATAGAGGAAAACTCATATCCTTCTCATGATGCGATCAACCGAAGTCCCATACGGAAAACTAAATTCCGGGATCGTAAACTCTAATGTTAACTGACGCATTAGAAAGGAAAACTATATGCGCCCAGCACGTGCACCGATCTGCGCGTACGCTATCCGTGAAAGTCCAGACCTCGGTTCGCACGAGCCTGCTGGGGAATCACTCTAGGTGATCTGTACCCGGAGCGCTTTCCAGCCGATGACTTGCGCGACGTGACGTTTACTCCGCGGTAACGGATATTCAGTACCGTATGTAACAACATCCACAAGGCACCGACTGTAATCAAGCATGTCCTTCGAAAACGGCATTCACTGATGGTAACCGATATAAGGTGTTCTTCAGGGCCGCAAAGAGTCCTAGTTATTATGCAATGAAGGTTGAACTATGATATTGAATCAAAGTCGACAACCCACTCTTCTCATGTACATTTATTTATACATTAATGAATATTTGATGTAATTGATTGCGTCGTTCTTAATATTATAAAATATATCTGCTATAGAGGCTGGACTATGCGAACAAAGTCGGCAATCCACTATCGCTATATGTATTTATTATAAATTAATGAAATTACGTTTGACGTAATTGATTGCGCTTCGTTCATGCAGAACATTCTTATCACAACAAAATGTATCCGCTATACAGTGTGCCTTATTTTAATCAATTTAATCATTTTTTCCGAAGTTGTTGATACAAAAAATTATTTGGGATAAAAGTGGAATAACTTTGAAAGAACACATTTTGATCATATTTCTTTTCTAAATAGCGTCAAAAAGATGGAAGTCACCTCTACTTTTTAAAATGGAATTATATGATTTTTTCATATAATATAATTTCTCTAATTATTCTGTATATAAAAGTACTAAAGTAAAAATATCAGAAATTCAATAATTTACAAGATATTTTATACTTTATTCTGGTAAATTTTAACATGAAATAAAAAATATCGCAAATTATTTATTTTTTCGTAACTGTACCTTAATATTTGTATGGATAAATATAACTGATAGATCGATTGGTGTAAAGAAAACACAATGTGATTTTTAAAAGATTTCTAAAAGTTTAAAAGATTTTTAAAAGTTTTCTGTTGGTTTTTTGATATCTCTACAATAGTACTTTTGCAAAATAATTAAAGAAATCATATTATGAAAAAAATTCTGTTCTTACAAAATAAAGATACCTTTCATATCCTTATAGTGCCTCCACCTAGAAAAATAAACAATAGGGCCTTTGATATCTCTACAATAGTACTTTTGCAAAATAATTAAAGAAATCATATTATGAAAAAAATTCTACTCTTACAAAATAAAGATACCTTTCATAATCCTTATAGTGCCTCCACCTAGAAAAATAAACAATAGGACCAAAATATTCCTCGAAACCATTCGACTTTTATTTAAAACATTTTTGTATCATCATAAATTTCGGAGAAAAATTATTGGATTATATGATTATAAAATGTAGGAACATCCTGTATTACATCCGTAGTACTTTTTGACGGAGAGAAACTCACTATTTATTAAAATAAAAATGTAATTCTGAATCTTATTTTATCATATTATTCGTTAATAATACACATGAAGATCTAAATTCTCCGGATGTAATTTTATTTGCCTCTTTAACTTCAGGTTCTTAATAAGGCATTGCGACGTCCAACGCGCTTACTTAATTAAAAGAGTTAATTGAAAGTTTAATGATGCATTTTGCTGGTTGTGTATTTTGCACGACGAATTCTGTGTTACGCTACCGAATGCCTATCAGCATATAATGCTAGATCGCGGGCAAATTCGTTGGAACGCGCGGGCGTTAAAAGCTGCACAAACTCCTTTCACCATACCATCGGATCAACGGAGCATGCTACAGACGGATCGCTGCGTCTAACCGGTCGAATGACCACTCTCAAATGTGATTCACGACTAAACTCGACCGACTGGTCCCGCTCGCCACTTGAAATCAGATTCACTGGCAAACAGAAATCAAGCTGTGGTGGATAATTTGAACATTGTACAAGCGAGTAATATCGAGATCATGCACATTCAATTAACAGACGAAATGAGAGATAATAAAAAAAAAAGATATGTTTTATAATAAAGATAATTCTGCAGATAATATTGCTTTATCACGTTATTACTCTTTTTTACACGATATTTATAAATTTGTTTTAGAAATAATATAATATTTTTATATCTTTTAATGTATATACAATAGAATATTCTCATTACACTGTATTCATATTTTTAATTAAATATATAAATATATACAGTTATAATTAAAAATTTAAATAAATTAATAATAATAAAAAGCAAAATAAGAGTTAACAATGAAATAAAAATAAAAATAAATTCAAATAAACGTCTAGTTTCAAATATAAAATTTATAATTAGAAACATGAACCGTCAGGTACTATCGATATAAATTAATGTATATAAACTAAGAAATTTTACAAGTTTCGGCTGCCAGATTGAGCCCTCTTCAGAGAATTTACGCAAAGGTCGATGTACAGATGAGTTGTCGAAAATACACGCATATTCTTCACCATATAAGCCCGAGTGAGTCTTCATGTCGAAATCGACATTGTTCACACACGATTGGACAGTCAAATGCGTTCAATATCTATCGTAGAAAGATCTAATCAATATATAAGATAACGTTTTCTTATGAAATACTAAAATCAATAAGAAAAGCAGCGCGCATAACAAAATTCTAATAATAATAAAACTCACCAAGAGGCCATATGGAAAATAGTTAAACAAGTTCATCATTATAAGTACAAAAATTAAAATCCAAGTAATAAAAACAGCCAATAAAGCATCAAGTTGTACAATAAATTAAGCCATACACAATATATGCACTCTGATATATAACAAATATGTAAGATGAACATTATGTGTCAATTGCAAACTAAAATGTATATTCGCTAATACAGATCGACACAGACTGAGAAAATGTAAATGTAAAGTGATAACATTCTTCAAGATATGCGTGTCATAAATACAAAAAATTCTACACGACAACTACTTGTGTATTAGCTACGAACGTTTTAATATTGATACATTGCGTGTAGATCTCAGAGGCTACCGTTTATTAAAGTGAAGAAATTATTTTGCTTCGCGTCATACTTTGTTCTCTTTCGTAAGTTTACATCCTGTTAAAAAATAACTGGGCGAAAGAAAGGACACGTTAATGACAGCGTGACATGACACACGTCGAAATGCTCAAGATTATTTCAGACTCACCCGGAATTAAATACAAAATTAAAGGTTGCGGGAGAAAGGATTACTCACCAGACATAACGTGACGCATATCCGTTTGTGAAAAACCAATATGCAATCATTCGCAGGTTAAACTTAATCCGCTAAGTTGGAATTTAACGACCTTCGCGTTTCTTATGTTTTTAATATACGATTCTATAACGTGACGCATATCCGTTTGTGAAAAACCAATATGCAATCATTCGCAGGTTAAACTTAATCGGCTAAGTTGGAATTTAACGACCTTCGCGTTTCTTATGTTTTTAATATACGATTCAATCAAATATAAACAAATATAAACATATATAAGTTTTCTGCGCTTTTCATACAGTATAATTAAAATATCACTTATATATACGTTATAGAATTTTTTGCGAAAATTAACTTGCTGTTAAATGTTCTTAAGTAATGTGTGTTTCACGATTTATAATTTTGTCTAAATTAACGTACTCAATTAATTTTATTACTATCGTAACCCTATTAATATTTTCATAAATCAATGAATTGAAAACAGAAGCAATTATTCTTTATATAATTTTAAATTCTGAATTTTAAAGGTTTTAACAACGCATATCACATGCATGAATTTCAAGTAATTGCAAAATATTGTATATATTTTTATCGAAAATAACGCAATTATTACATGAATCAAAAATTTCTATGCACCCAATTGATAGTGTCTTTAATTACGAATATTTAAAAATAAATAAATTCCAATACTATGTTACATTATCTGAATAAATTAATTTCACATTCAGTGATTTTCACAGTGATTGTCACATTTTTCTCGGAAATCATTAGTCGTACGAGAAAAACAAGTAGTCGATAATAAGCGCAATTTTAATAAATCTACAATTTTTGTTTAATACTTTTTTGCATATAATTAATATTTCGCAAGATAAACAAATAAAATTGATTTTTCCTGTGATTTTATGATTTTTTCGATTTTCAAGGTCACCCTTTCCTTTTATCGGGATTAAGCGAAAATTTTACACAGATTATTTTTTCATAAAATGGAACCAAACGGGAGGGTATAGCAAAAAAAATCAAACTTTGAAAATAAAAGCCCACCTAATATACATGTTTTTCAAATATATGTATGAATTTAAAAAATATAAAAATTTTATGAATTTTATTCTTAGTAAAAGTTTTGGTAAAATTTCGTTGTATGTGAGCAGGTCGACCTGTATATGCACCTTTATCACACAAATTTAGAATCTTATAATTCTGATACCAGAATCGTTATGATAAGGCATCAAAAACAACAAGGATAAAATGATACTCGAGTTGACGGAGTTGAATTTTGGAACGCAACCCTGGTCTAACAAGAAATGGAAACGGTTTTTAATAATCCGTAATGATTATCATTTGTTTTGTCTAAGCGAAGAAAGGTCTGAGAAAAAGTTAAACGTATTTCTTTTATAACATTTCCCCTAAAATCGATTGGTATAATCAGTTCTTTTTTCTATTCTATTTCCATGTCGTGTTTTTGATTATCTTGCTATTCTAAAATCTAGACATGGGCCGTAATGGATTAAATATGTTATTGTAATTTAATGTTTAGCTAATTGCTATACGGCAGTACAGTGGCGATTCAACAGCAGGATTATAGCGGAGTAATGGTGTTCCAACAGCAATATCACGGTAGTGCAACAATTGGGAAGTGAAATTGCCGATTATATTTTTTAACAATTTACTTCTTTTTTATTAGCCATATAATCACAATTTGAGGGATATTACATAAAATTATAAAAAGTACAGAAGTACAGACTCTCCAAATTAAAATCAATAATGGCAAATAAGCCATTATTGTTACTCTCATTTGCCCGGCTTATTTGCCATTATTGATTTTACATAAAATTGTTTTAAAGTTAGATGAATTTGTGTATCTTAAAATAAAAGGTATTATTCAAAATCTTATTCATGACATTGTATACACATAAATTTACAACGTTATTACAATAATTAACATGAAGTTTGTATATTCGCGGACAATTAAACATTTGAATTATACATAATTTTACCGTACAAACTTTACACTAAATTTTATCTTTCTTCCTCTTTGGGTGGCCAGATAGATTTACGAAAGAAATTGCGAATACTTTCACTCCTCGGCATTCTATCTAAAACTGTACTGGTGGTCTCACCATTAGACTTCTCGTGTTCATCCAGCCGTGTTAATTATCGCACGAATCTAATGAGCCATTTTCGCGTGAACATCGTTTACTTCTCTCACAGCTAGGTAGTCACGAATATTATTAATGCTTTCTTCAGACATATAAATTACTTTTTCTATAATCTACCGTCCTATGGTCGCAATGATATCGTGTGCGTCATATAAGATATATTTACGAGCACGTGCTTCTACTTTTTGTACGCATGATTAATTACATATCAATGAAGATACATGATATTCTTAATGACACGAAAACGAAAAATAAATTGGTTAGTTGTAAATAAATATTTTATTGCATTAAATCATGATTGTCATGTGATTAAAATTTCGTTACATTAGAACTTTGAATAATGTTTATTTGTCCAAATAATAAATTGTCTATTAAAATAGTATATATTAAAAAAGATATGTGTATCTAATATATAAGAAACTATAAGTGAAAAATCATAGAATAAAGTTTATGATACAATAAAAAGTTCCATAAATTTACATGTTACATATTTTAACAAAACTAAACGATTATATTATTTATTTAAATAATTAATTAAAATGTTCAAACTGGAACATTATGTTTAGGTTGAAAATATCTAAACAAATTAAATATGCTGTTGTATTAAATATCCGTGCAAGTTATACTAATTGCATGCACGCGATTAGAACTACTAGACTTGAATATATTCATTTTGTGCTGTTTTGCATATAGAGAGATCGGCTCTGATTGAATTCATATTAATATCACCGGTAGATATGCGTGAATTAACACGAGACTTGGAATTTATTATTTTGCTTTCAAATTTCTGTTATCACATTGTAATAAACCAGTATATGCTTGCAATTTACCGATTTTTTTCTCACCTGAACATAAAATCTACGTAAATTTTACAATAAAGCGACATGCAAATCAATAAATTTAAGATACGTTAGTAATTATTTAAACTATATGCAGAAGAAGTTTTTCATAAATCTTTCAACTTTGCGCTTTTTTGTGGTCAAGATTTTATTATGCATTTACTTCTCATTACATATTTATTAAGAAACTATATCTAAACTTAATTAATCGATTGTGTATAGTAATATGAATAATCAACAAAATTGCAAAACGCGTTTCTTCCACAAGTTTGTATTTTAAAACGTGATTTTACAATTTTCTTCTTTCAGATTATAATCGTTTAATTGTTTAATATATAAAAACATGCATGTACAAGATATCCTGAAATTTGTAAATTAAAATACCACAGAAAGAAAATTTGCGAAAAAGAATGAGTTAAAAAACTTTATCATTTTTCATTCTGAGCGGTAGTTTTTAAAATATAATTTAAAACTAGCCAATTATTACTAATTACGGTTAAACGGTTGTCTGTCCATGAGTTGCTACACGCGCGATTACTTAACTATAATTATGTCAAAAACTATTTCACGAAAAGAAAAATAATGAATAGTTTTTTTACTTTTCTTTCGCGAACATTTTTGCTGTGGTACTTTAATTTATAAATTTCTGGGTCCTACCCTGAATATAACAATATAATATATTTTACATAAATTAAAACCAAATCACAGGTAAACAAATATATTTCTAAGATAAAATTTGACAAATAAATCTATTTACTTGTGATTTGGTTTTAATTTATGTAAAATGTATTATATCATTATATGCAGAGTAATCCTGGTGAAAATTTTGTCTTATAATTTTTATACAAATTGGAACATTTTTCAGAAATACTTAGAAATATTTAGAAAATTTACATCTTCTCTCAGAGCTTTTCATACATGTGAATTCTGAAATATTCTGAGATTTCTCATCCTATAAAAATATTTTTTAATTTTTTAGATTTTATTTACATTTTATTAGAAATTATACTTACAAAAAATCTTAGAAATTTTATGATATTTCATAATTAACATATATGGAAAATTCTGAAAAAAGATGTAGATTTTCTGAGAAATGTTTCGATTTGTATAAAAAATGTGAGAAAGTTATAAAATTATATAGAAATTCTGAAAAATTATATGTAAAATTCTGAGAAAAAATTTCACCAGGGAGGCCCCAGAAATTTGCGAAAATAAACCTTTGTGCTTTTGATTTTCAAATTAAAATTGTTAATTCATTTTCGTACACTACAGTAAGATAGTACACATGTTGCGCATAAAGCTAGCGTGAAAAGATAATAATGGGATCTATTACTCGATGATAAATTGTCGTCTTTTTCCGGCAAGCTTACAAACGTTTTAAAGTTACATCAATGTTCTTGATCAATTAGAATCGGGTAGATCACGTAGCAAGATTAATGGATCTTGTATGCCAGCTGTTGAATGGTTTCGAACCATGAAACAGCACGATGCCGAAGAAATATATTGTGCATGATTACGTATAAAACCATCGAACATAGTTACTACCGTGTGAAAATTGTTATTAAAAATGTTACATCGTAACATGCTCTATATTTCTTTGTAATATGACGGATATATGGTTTTCTCAAACGAGTACGAATTTCTGTTTCAAGTTTGGTTTCAAAGAAAAAGAAAAAGAAACCGCATGGATGCATACATGCTTATAAAGCTGCCTCAACAATTAAAACCACGAAAGTTTATAATGCTTAATTTTACCTATATAAATAAAGATCAATTTTATCTGTACAATATTAACGAATAAAGACTAAATTTGCAGCAAGTATTGCAAGTATCACGAAAATATATATACGAATAAGAAAAGAAACAAAATCTTACGTAAACAGAATATTGTTCTTAAAATAAATAATTAATGATAATTAAATTACCTAAAAATTGCTATATACATCAAAACATTACGTAACTTCTAGCAAAACGTGTATGTTCTTTACTTTAATAGATTTATAAAACATTTGACTCATAATAATTTTCACAATAATTGTTGCATGTACGTTCAGGGCGAATATAATAATAATGAGGCATGTAAAAAGATTTAGTACGTAAGTTTAGACGCAGTTATTATTTTTGAATCGCGCTACATCGGCTACGTAAACTCTCCAAAGACACAAAAAGACATCCATGTGGCTACGATTGCTCTTACAACAATATCCGCGTAATTAATTCACAATGTAATTTAGTTCAGTTCCCGAGTACTTTCACGTTTTAGTATCATTATATTACAATTTTATAAGGCACAACTAAAAATTATGGCTCGTATACCTAATCTAATTAGTGGTACACGACTCTCGGTACTGTCCATTTACACAGGGATTTACATTTAGTGCAATGTTTATATCTAATTTTGTGTCATCCAACTTTCTCTCTCGTTATTCCAAATGGACACCCACGACTCCAAAAGTGGTTATAGCGAAAAGGCAGCGTGCACTTTCAAACGGTAAACAGCGGCGCAAAACACACACACACACACACAAAATACGAAGTAAATGGGACTTTAATTTCCTTCTTGCTGTTTAACAATTTCATCTATCGTGTGCCAAATCAAAGGCTCCGCGGCCAATCCACTGCATCGATCAGAGATAAAATTATCATTCGTTTCCGACAAATTCGCATTAATGCTGGGGCGTTATTTCCTGTCGGTATCCGATTCATTCATCCGCGGCGGTTCCTTTCATTGCAATAGATCCGGACAAGTACGTAGCAGCGTATCCGCAAGGAGGCAGCGTTAATAAACACGATCCATTTTTAGTGCGCATTAACGTCGATTGCATTATGGTTCGGCAGCCGCACGCCGAACTTTCTCCATGGTTACACGCACGGTTCTATAATAGCATAGATATACATGTTGCTAGTTTATAAGCGAATATCAGCGAGAACCCACGCATCGTACGTGTTGTTATGCAAATGTGGCTCAAATAGGGCATCTCTCAAGATATTCGCATATTTTGACGCAGAAATGTCTACGTTTATCTTGACAGGAAAAGCATCAAAAACTTGAAGTTGTACTTTAAAAATATTATAATAGAGACATTTATAACAAATATAAATTAAAAATGCGAAAATCTTAGATATACAAGACTTCGTATAAAAATGCGAAGTCTTGTATATCTATTTTTTTTTGGTACAATCTTCTAGTTAAAAAAAATAGTTCTGATAAAATTAGAAAATGCAGAAAGAAACGAAGGTTAAATACTTATTAAAGATAAATTTTAATTTTAAATAAGACATATTATAATGTGCTCACGTTTCGGAAAATTTCTAGCATTCGATTTGCTTCCGCGTGAACGCTACTTGCTATTCTGTAATTAAAGAACTTTCCCAAGGATGTTTAAATCTAATTAAGATACAGCTCCATATGCTCGAAATCTCGTTTATAACATGCAATTTTCAGTACGAATATTAAATCCCGCTTTACTACCAAAAAGCTTCCTGTTACGCACCGAAAATGTTTCCAAGAGGATTTAATTAGTTGAGCCGCGTTGATTAATCTTTTTCACTGAACCAAGGGGTTAATGCAATCATAAACTGACACAATAACGCTTTTACAAGCTGCATTCCATACGCGTAGTAATAATTACATTCATAATTTGCATTAACCCGAGCAACACCGTTCAGTATTCGCATATATATCCCTTTAAAAATTAATTTTATGACGAAAATTGCAACATTGTGAAAAAATAGCACAAAAAGATAAATATAAAATTTTGTCGACAGTTCTACTTACAAAATGTGTATAAAAATGAAAAAAAATACCTGTCAAATAATATATTAGACATTCTCTCGATGATTAATAAGAGCTTTATGAAACGCTACTTGCACACGTTAAGTCGACTATATAATCGTTTTAATACCACATACTTATCGGAAATTCGTGCATTTTTCATTCGGAAAAATACGATAATGTAACGTTTATATTTTGGCAGGGTTGGCTAAGGCTAATGTTTTTTTTTTAAGAATAAATCTTTATGTTTTTTCTTAAAAATATGTTTTAATGCTTCAAATATGCTTTAAACAGTATTATAAAAAAACATGTTTAAAACATATTAAAAATATCAATCAAACATGTTTTAAACTGTTTAAGGCGATGCTAAACCCTCCCGTTTTACCCACTTCCATTCGGAAAATCTCCGTATTGGATGTACGGATTGCAAAAGTATTATTACTTAAATTAAAGTACGCACAAACAGAACCTCAGCTGCACTAGATTTCATGAGAAAATCGAAAAAAAGTTTAAAATTCGTTAAAAATTCACTTACTTTTGGCTCGTACAGCTGTCACCTCAGATATTTGCTTGATATAAGAGTTTTAGAGTCCATATTTTGAAAATAAGCATGCAGCTGAGGTCACATTATTGAAACGAACGATACCGAGTTTGTAGAACTAAGATTGAAAGTCTAGAAAAAAAGTATCGTCACCGAATAGAAAATACGTGTATACAGGTGCTTTGCGAATTCTGGGACTGTCAACAGAACCGAAATTCCGTGTAGCAGTAATTGCGCGTCTTGCGATAAATGTTGCTGGGATATGTTAGATAAGAACAGATGTATACGTTTGAGTAAGACAGAATGATATATATTATACCATATAATATAATGTAAAAACTAAATCCAAGATGTCACCACTATTATCGAATTTGGAATTAAAAAAGTCTGTACTATCGACCTTGATCGACTCAGGTAATCAGTTTAGCATCCCCTTAAAACATGTTTAAAACGTTTTACCAACCCTGTATTTTTGTAACGTTTTATATTTATTATAAATTAATTTTTTATGTTATTTAAATTTTAGTTATTTTTTCTTGTCTGAAAATGTATGCCATTGCTTGTACGAAACTTAAAATGTTGAAAGCTTCAGTTTTACACATTAACGAGAAGGTAATAGCGACTATAATATTATCATCTTGATCGTAATTAGGAGCGACGGCGTTGATATGATTGCAACAGATCGATTAGCGAGAAGATAACGCGCGGCATATCTCGCCTTTATTATCATCGCCAACGGAGAACTGATCGTATGGCGCGAATGCGTGTCTCGATTCTGTATTAATCAACAACGTGCAACAATCAGGCACAACCATAAAGGTAGCGGCGTCGGCAGCAGCCTCTGTGTTCGACCTGGTAAATTGCCGCGGCTTTTATCGCGTATAGTTTCTCCGTTGCGTCACGCGCGATTCGTCCCACGCATCGGCGCATAATTAAAATGTTGCACGCTGCGGGATCCACGCTTTGCCTACCTTCGCATGAGCCTCGCCGGGGACCATCTAATTGGAAACGAATTAATTTAATCGTGGAATCCGTTACGAGAGATCGACTCATCTATCGGAGCCGTACTGTCGTCTCTCGACAATATAGGATATACTCTCTAAATCTCTCGAGTGAAAAGTTTTACCCTTAACTTTTGTTTTGTAATTTTAAAAGATCGCTACATTTAGATTTGTAAAGACCGCGATCTAGTCGTGATTTATTAAACACCGTAGTTTCTTTTTTGATCGTGCATACACGCTCTTTAAGTTTCAAAACGGCCGTTCAAAACGAAAAAAAAGGACGAATAATTGCGCGGAAAACAGGTATGAGAAACGAACAGGTACTTATCAGCGGTTTCCCTTTCGGCTGATCATCATCCTACCGGAACGAACGGGTTCGGATGGGCGGTTAGCAGTCGCGGAATCTAATTACTACAGGAGCAAGGAAAATAACAGGCCCGAGCTCAGATTATGAAATATCTAGCGATCAATGCCAGCGGCCTGGTTTGTATCGCACGACGTGCAGCTAGTCATTAAGCGGCGTGAAGCGAACGTAAAGCGAGCGAGTCTTTTACGAAATATTGACACTTTACGATTGTTAGATAGGTGACACGTATTAGCCGGCGGTGCGTTTTAATTGATTACCTGCCCACGATTTTCCCATGATGGCAGCAAGCCACAACTCATCGAGATCCAATCGATGATAATTTGAATGAAAAGTTATGCTACGGTGTCGTGTTCGATGAAGCCGGGATAATAATGCTCGTAACAACCTGTTTAGCAATTAGTAGCGGTTACCTATAGTGATTAATATACACAGGTATTTTATGTTACGTAATGTAATTAAAAAATGATTATTAAAGATTTCTTAATAAAAGTTGCAAAAAAAGAAATTGAACTGATATATTGCTATAAAACTGATCATAAGCTCTCAATAACTGTAATTAGCTATGAATATTTGCTAATATAATAAGCAAATATGTCGTTAAATTAAAAAAATTAACACTGCAAGAAATATTACTCGTGAGAAAAATCAATAAGAAGGCGAAGATAATTGCATGAAGTTATAACGATAACGATTCTAGGCAATGTATTTATCAAACTAATTTTCTAGATATGTTTGATTTTTTAATATATTTAAATGTAAAATTAAGCTTAATTTTATAATAAAAAAATTGGGACGCTAAGATATATATATATTTATATATACAGGGTGTCCCGAAAGTTTTTACCAATCCCTTTTGTGTAGATAAAGAAGACTAAACTGAGTCGAAAAGTCCTCTACTATTTTGCAATTTTCACAATAATTAACAAGATATTAATAAATTAAAAATTGCCAAATATATATTAGTCTTGAATAATTTTTTACTCAAATACTATCAACTTTATAGAAAAGCTACAAGAGACAAAAATAATTTATTTTCTTCTCATAAAGTTCTGAGAATTTTTTCTGAATTTTTAATACCGTATTTTCTCATGTTGGTAAAAATAAAAAAAAAATACAGTACTAAAAAATTGATAAAAAGTTCTGAAAAAATTCTTAGAGTTCTATAAGAAGAAAATTATTTTTGTCTGTTACAGTTTTTCTGTAAAGTTGATGGTATTTGAGTAAAAAATTATTCAAGATCAATATTTGGTTATATATATATATATACATATATAATTTTATTCTAGTTGTTTGTAATTATGTAACTTGTATAAGTTTTTCCAATATTCATTAATCCTTTGAGGATGGAACTTTCTAACAAAGAAACTTTCTAGCAAAAAAGTCTTTGTTTTATAATAGAGTTTACGGGATCGAAAAGTTCAACTCTGGTCTTAGAATTCTAAAATTTTGCTTTTACAGAAATACTCTAATTATCGTGAAACTAGATTTTAGAATATTCTTGGTATCGCATTGAAATTGAATTTAGCCAGAAAATGTCAAAAACGGAGTAACCATCAATAAAATAGCATCTAATAGTGTCACAAGGCTTATAATCAGAGTTTGGAAATTATTTTGGATATAAATATTAATTATTTTCATATAAGTATATATGTGTGTGATGAGCTTTAAACAAAGCAAAACAGGAAACTTAATGTTACTTTGCAATTAAAAATTTGTTGAAAAACCGAGTTTTACGATAATCGGATTATTCTTTTAAGAGATAAAAATTCTATTCGCCTTATTGGATTCATTATTTAAAATTTTTTTTCTTATTTTTTATCTCAGACTTGAATAAAGCATTATCAAATTATCCCACAGATTAAGATTCACAAAAATTGAACGAGTAATTTAAAAAACTAAAAGGGGGTGACTCCAAATTTAATAGAAAGGATTAAGATACGAATAAAAAGATAATTAAAATTTAGAGAAACACAGAAATTTTAATTAAATTGCAAATAATTTATTAAAGCAAAGAATTCTGTTCAAAATTACGCGCGTTATGCCTAAATTTACTTCATAAAAAGTCAAAGTTAAAATCAATTTACATTAGTATTGTAAACATATTTCTAATTTTGTGTATTTGCAACGGTAACATCCAATACTTTAATCTCTTTATAAGCACGTGAAATCACGTTTCACGAATGTCATGACTCAGAGAAAATGTTGAATGAAGTGCGGAAGAATCGAGGAGGTTGCGCGCTCATGTCTCGAGGACGATCCGTGATCTTGCTCGATCCGAGGACGGCTCGCGAGGTGCAACGATCCTCAGTGATGCAACTGGCTTGCTCGTAGCCGTGTCCGTAATTCCTTCGTGGTGAAGACTCGATGTTGCAAACGTCTCTCGCCAACCTAGGCACCGGGAGACGCACGCCCTGAACTTGAAGCTCAAGGGAATCATCTATGTGTTGTCTCTTGGATACGAGATACCGAGTCTCGTCATGCGTGCAATGCGGTTTAATTGACGTCGTCCTTACAAGGATTCAACCGGTAGTCTCTGCCAATTGCATTCTGAACTGTTATTGATTGCTTTTGGAATAATGATTTTGGATAAATATGCATTGTGTAGCAATATAAATTTTACATAAATAAAAATGCTAAACAGTTAACTTACTAAAAATTGATGCAATTCGTAAATTTGATAAATTTCGATAAAAGAATAATTTAAATTAAATTCTTCGTATAATGTTTTTAATAATCTTTTTAATTGGAGATAAAAGAGGTAGAGAGAGAGAGAAAGGAAAAAAAATATAATAATTTTGAAAAGAATTTAGCGTAAAATTATTTTTTTGATTAGCAATTGGTTTGATTTGATTAAATCTCAATTTAATTGAATCTAAATTTCTTAGCTATTAGATAATATAAACAAATGATAATATGAATCTGGCAATAGCAGTGGAACAATAATTTTCTTTTTTTAAATTTCTATTTAGAAATATTTAATAATTAATTTGCATTTTTAATCATGTAACATAAAATATGTATACTAATTATTACAATTGCGATTGAATAAAGCGTTATGTAAAAGAATAGCAAATAATTATGCAACAATAATTTAAGGATAATATTATTACATGTTTTTGCATCTCACAGTTTTTTTTCTATAAATCATTTCCCTTTCTCTAATTTACAGAGTTGAAAGTAGAGATTATCAAGAAAGGAGGAATTTACTATGCCTGCAAAGGTCAATTACATTTTGCTGTTCCTTGTTCCTTCATTACAACGGATTAATTTTTTATTTATATTCATTAAAAAAAAAAGATTGTTAAAACTTTCAATACATAAATACTAAATTACAAATTTATATCTACAATTTTTATTAAATTTTAATTATGAATGTTCAAAATTATACAGTACATATTATTTTCTACAAAAATAGAGGAAGCAACATATATAATTATATTATTCCTTTGAATAACATTCACTGAAATAAGATTCTCTTATAATAAGTAAAAGTTTCGATCGAAAGATAAAAATTAATTCATCAGTAATGCCTTTTTTCAAACTTTTATATCCCAGTAGGATCGAAAATTACGTGACAGTAGTACATTTCGAAAGTAAATTAAACATCTTTCACGGCTGTTTAATCTTCTCTATACGAATCTCGCACACATACAGTGAGTGCAAAAAGTATTCGTACAGAGAAAACATTTTTAAAAAAACTTTATTTTAAAAAAATAAATAAAATCAGAAATTGGAAGAGCTACGAGCCAGAGATACAAAAACAAAGAAAATATGTTATAAAATTGAAATTACAACAAAACAAACGTTTCAACACCGATCGGGTCATTCTCAATGTTGATAACAATTATTCATAAATTTTAAATTATTACAAACGAAAACATTATATAAATTATCTATCACTTAATACGTGTATAATATAATATAAATATTTGTTAATTACTGAAATGCTTGCAACAATGTAGTTATTCCTTTAATTCTTCTAAATAATCCAGAAACCCACGAAAAGTAATAGCATTTTGCGTGTGTTCTTGTAAAAGTTGTCCTATTTTGTAATGTTAGTCCAAAAGTAACTAAAAAATAAGTAAATGTAAAAGTAAATATTATTTAGCGAGAAATGAGTCATCAAATGGATGTCGAATTGATATAAATACAATGATTTCAACATCAATTTGATGTCAATTCGACGTTTAATTGATGATCATTTCTTGTTGGATAATTAACCATTTATTCATAAAGAATAAAACAGACTGTGTATTTCTAAAATTATGTATACCAAAAAAATGTGTATTAATTATACAAAATATATCATCCGAAAAATAAGCAAAAATTAAAAATTGTAAAAGGAAATAAGAAAGGCTCAATAAAATTAAAAATTGTAACAATTAAAAATTGTATTGTTTGAATGCTCAAAAAATATTCGTACAGACGAGAAATTTAGCTTCTAAAATCAGGAATACATGAAGCTCGTTTGTTTATGTTAGAACAGAATGTATTCATTGTGTAAAATTGCTAATTAATGTTTATTTTATACAAATGACTATTTTTTATAACAAATTTCCTTGTACGAATACTTTTTGCTCTCACTGTATGTATTTGCACGCATATAGTATTATACATGCAATATACATGATTTCATTACTCTCATGATCCTGTAACACATGCCAACTCGTGATTTGTTCCTAAAAATTGATGTAAAACGGGATATATAAAAACGAGACCGTTATATTTTTTGTGTTATTGATTTTGGGGCAAGTGCGTGTATAACCTTCGTGAGACGCACTATTGTGTACACAAGATTGCCGCGCAAAGTCGAGCCAACACGCAGCACATTACTGTTCCACGCGTCGTAACAATAGGAAGTTTTTGCAATAACGTGAATTCAGATAGTGTACGCTAAAGTAATGTTATCCTTTTCTTAATTAGTTAAGAAAAAGATAACCTAACCTTAGCGTTCACCGTATCTGGATAAACGGTATTACAAAAACTCCCTAATACCCACTGTAGTCACCTCTATGTTGAATGCAGGCCTCTAAACGTGCATGCATCCGATCGTAGAGGTGTCGGATGTCATCTTGCGAAATGGCATTCCACTTGTAATAGATATCAATATAATAACTCATGTAAACAAACATTCCGTGTAACTTTCATTCATCTAGCACAACTCCTTCATGGTGTTGGGATTTCAATTTCCGGTGTATGTGTACGAAGGATTAATTGCATTTTCACGAGTAAACATTGCATGAGTGCGACGAACGAATTTGAGAGGAGGAGGAGGCCTCTAGGTGGCATCGGACAACGGTGAAACAATAATGAGTTGAAATAATTATGAGACTGTTCATATCGTATTTTATTGCGTGCTTTGCGGAATTAACTGATAACTAGTGGTATTATTTTACGCGCGTAAAGCAATTGTTTCTCGAAATATTACTTATAAATTATATTGCGTAATTATTATTCCTGCTATAATTTTGATGCGTTTGTTATAGATCAACGTAGTTATTTCATTCCGCTGTTGAGCATCGAAGTCGGTGAATGACAAGTTATTTTTAACTTTAATTTTAAAGATAATGAGATCTGTCAAAATATATGTGAGACATACATATTAAGTTAAAAGTTAAAAGCATAAAAGCATTACAAATGTAAAATCTTTTAGTTCGACATTTCTAATTATAAATATAACGTTTCATAGATCCATTACTCAAAAATTTTACAGTTACGTTTATCATTACTTTTTATATTTTAAATATATTTATGCCATAATTGTATTATATTTTTATACTTATATTCGATCTTCAATCTTTGGTCTCCTGACTTGATTCGACAAACAAACAACAGTAACTAGTAATTTTTAAAAAGTAACTTTCTATTCTCTGATTATAACGTTAAATATTTCCAAGGCATAAGACCTTGGTTTGTTTTCTTGACGTATCTATGATTATGGCGCGTGTCATTTCGTCACCGCACTGTCATTCGTACGTCAAATGGTAGTAATATAATTCGATGTGCATATATACCGTCACATTATTCTTTAAGACAAATTTATGATTATGCCATTATATACGATTATAACAATTTGCGTAGTTATTTAACATTGCGAGTCATAACGAATTAATAAGTAGATTGTCCAGGATTGAAAGCACAAAGTAATATACTGTCAAGTCAAATTCACGAAACAAGGAGTGAGTTACTTGGTAATAGCTAATTTATTAGAATTATAAGATTGTTGCATAATTTCTGTCGTTTTTTCATGTTATTATTAATAGCAGCCCTAGCTTCGTTGAAAATAAACAAAATTTAAATTTAAAAAGGGGTTTTAAAATCTCTGCTTTCGAAGAGTTACTAATATATTTTTAGTTTCTGTGAGTTTGATGTTTACATTGTATAGAAAACTATAAACTGGATAAAACGGGAATTTTTTTTCACTTTGTTTGTCACGTGCTCAAAAAAAATTTCCGAAAATTTTCGATTTTCAAACATGAAAATTTGAAGCTTTCCCAACAAAATCGTTTTATCTCATTTTAATTCTAATTTTAGTTTCTAAGATTTTTTGTCACTGAGTTATCGCGGATTAAATAAAAGGAACGTTTTGACTTTGTTTGCTCATATAATCCCTTTAAAAATTATCGTACCACAATTTAAAAAATAAACTTGAAACTTTACTCTATCGAATGATATTTATAATGAAAAAATAACGGCAAAATACAAAAGGGCGTTAGGAGTCAAAATACAAAAGGGCGCTGGTTATTATATTGCGCAATATGTTAACTAATACCTATTAATATATCACAAATTCAGTTTTGTATGTTTCGGCTCACTATTTGAGCCACACATCCTCAGCAATAAAAAATTACCGCTTATCACACTATAAAATCTGTCAAACTGTGTCTCGCACAATCGTAGTTCCGACTACTCTTCAATAATGCAGTCGCATTGGAAATGTGGTGAGAGATAATCATCTTCAACATTGTCTAATATTGTGCCAACACTAAATTGATATTTATAAATAAATGTCTTTGCAAAATTCAAATTTTACCCGAAAGTATGACAAAAATTATGCAACTATTATTTTAAAAAGAAAAAGAGAAAATATTCAGACTCCAGATATTTATTCTATGATAAATTAAATATTTCATAGAAATTACAATGCGACTAGCATGTGGCCTTGCCATTTAAGCAGTGTACCGTTATGCACAATACAAAAGGTCACGCTATCATTCATATATCTACTCGAGCAGACATAGCAGAACGAGCGTTCTATGTACTTTCGTATTGTATTATTCCTGAAAACGAAACTTCAAGTATTAAAATAGTGTCTTATCTTAGACATATCTTTACAATAAACAATCTTTTACTTACACGCTCGATAATTTATATATCAAGGAGGCGGTTTTTTTAACGTGATAAATATTTCATAATTATAATGTAATATAATATAACGTAAATATGTGTTGCCAAACCGCACGTGCGGTCGATGACTTCGGTTTGATGATCCAAATAAAAGAGTCGTCATATGGATAAAGTAACAGGTTATCTTAGATTTTAATTTCAACAGTATCATATAAAGTATAAAGTGTCACGTGATATTCACATTTTATTCATTTCGTGTGCAATTGTAAATTATTCATTTTCGCGAGTGTTGTGTTAGTGCAACTATTCTTGAGAGGAAGGGATCAATAACTCTGCTAGGCTGTTACACATTGATACAAAAATAACTTTTATTTTATTTTACACATATCTTAAGATATCAGATATACGGAAAATTACATTAAATATGATGCATCTAGAATATCTAGATATATAATGTATCATGTTAGTAACGGGACTTCTCATGTTCTTGAATACGATTTCTCGATGAGGGAACTTTACACTGTTATCCGTCCAATCTTAATTAATATTTTGAAATTTTTTTTGAAATACAGCTTTTCAAAAATTATACATTAGATCTATATACATTATTTCCTTGAAGATATTATAGATAAATAATGATAAACAGAAACGCATGTACTTTCGCTCGTTAATGCGTATAATTTTTTTACGAGTTGCCACAAATGTGTATGAATATATACAGTAACGAGCTTGCTATAGTTCATTAAATACGTCACAAGTGCCACACCCACTTTGATTAGGCGTGGTACGAATTACTTCAATGCCAAGAATGCAGAGTAATAGAGCAATGGTTCCGTTTCTTTTCTACCTTAGCGCAATTCTCAAACGGTATATATTATATTAATTATCTATTAGTCTCTAATTTCTTGTGTAACGCAAGCATAAATGTTTGCATTATGATTTCTAGTATTCACCAATCTTCGTCCTCAAGTAGATAATCTTGCAGACATTTCTTGATAGTTTATAAGTATAATTAACAAAGTTTACAAGAGTGTAAGAAAACATAATACTAGTCAAACACATTTAGATTTTATTAACGTTTTATTACGAGAGATGTGGCGCCTGCTAATACAAGAATAATACTATAATTGCTTATTATCTACATTACACTGAACGTTGCTTTATTTTGGTCGTGATATAGTCATAATATTAATGATTTGCTCTTTAACCTTCTTAAGCACTGAATCATGCGGAGCGGAATGGAAGCCATATCCTGACCTTCTCTTTTTACGAATTGAGTAAACATTCATCGTCCATGTTATAGAAAGTTAATAAAAAGTAAAGAGAGAATCGGATAGGAATATAAGCGGAAATGCCTTTACTCCTATTTTACTCGTAACTTTTTTCAGTTTCACTTTCGTTTGAAGTTTGAAAATTACGATTGCATTTTCCGTGATTATTCTCTGGTAAATCTTATCTTCGAGATTCGTTTAATATCTGTAATTTTGCTCAATATCCCCTTTGAAAATTAATTTGTGTGCTCGATTGTATTAGCAAATTATTAGCGATACACAATCACTTCGCGACATTTTGTCAGCTTGTATATGCAGTCATGTAAAGCAATCGACCTATTTCTGTCTACGTTCACTTTAACTGACTAACAACAATAATTTAGATAATATATACGTACATTAATTTTGTTTTTCAATTTAATGTTTTATTTAAAAATCAGTAATCACTCTCTCTGATTATAACGAACTTGGATACATAACATTTGCATCTCAATAATTAATTGTTATTACATGACGTAATTTTCCATCCGTATTTTCATACATTTCATTCGTCTATAATACATGAAGCATGAAATGCACTTGGTCTACCGTCGTTAAAAAAATAGACATGTATTATACATATTTTTTTGTAATAAGCGTGTGTTGTGTTTCTTTCGTAAACGAAGAAACTTTCTTTATAAACTAAGAGGGTAGTGCCGTATAAAAATGTATTTTTGAAACAATATTATCGCGTTTTTCGCTAATCACTTAAATTGCACTGCGAATATGTGCCAGAGGCAATCGTTAATCTTTTTAATGAACAAGCAACTCTATTATCTCCAAGTGTATTTCTTTAATCATCCGAAATGGAAGCGCGTGAACGGTTTAGCACGTGCCCGTTTTCATTGTTTGCTCACGAAATATCGCGTACTACATCGCGCGTTTCACATCGCTTTTATATGGGAGAGACACTCGTAATAGATGCAAATGAGTAACTGAGGAGTTCGCAGAGCTATTCGTTAGTAAAATGCCAATTAGAACGTCAAATTCAAACACATGAAACGTTTATAACGAACGCAAATGACTAATTGAGGTATTCGCATGACTATTTGTCTGTGAATCGCTAATTAAAGCGTCAAATTCAGACTAATTGCGTGATATTACAATGGTAGTAATTGCATCGTTATAGCTTAATTTTTATATAAAATCTTTAAGCTCTTTATAAATTACTCTGACAAACAATAATGAATTTGAAACTTTTTAATCAATAATAAATTACTAATTAAATTGCTATTTACTATTTAATATGACATTCTCTTTAAGATTGATTTATACACGTATACCTAGTTCATAAATAGCTTGCATGAATTGTTAGTTGTGTAATAAATACAATAAGTGATATCGCCTACAAAAACAAAAATAATTTTATTGTAAGATTTATTCTAGTTTTTTACTTAAAAAATAAAATTATTATTAAAATAATGTACAATAGCGCCTGTAATAATATAAAACGGTATAATAAAAGCATTATTGCTTATCTTATTACGTAATTTATATCTAATTTCTCTTTACCAAGTTTGCAAAAACCATATCTACTGCATAAAGTTTCATGATTACAAAACTATAATTTCTCAAGATTTTGCAAAATTGACATCTTTGAATTTTTAAAGGGCTTTTATATAATTCTCGATAACGTTTCAGATTTTAACATTTAATTCAAATTTATATTATTCTTGACTGTATAATGATAACATGGATAAGACTGCAATCGCGCATAAAGCCTATTAATTGCAATTACACCTAACACTACGATTCGCTTTGGATCAATGCATCAGCATGATACGAAACGGTATCCATTGTATCTTACTTTTACATTATATCTCAGTGGTTACAAGCAAACGCACCTGTCAATACTGCATGCGTGCATTAATCGTGAGAGCGCAACAATACTGCAAAGAGAACTCTCTCAATTTAGAATGCATTCCATTCGGCATGCATACTCATTGTTCAATACAGAATTTCTTGTACGATTTGCCGCGAAAGTTGGGCGTTTTCCATTAAAAACAAACGTTTTATTTGTGATGCGTACAGGGAATGATTATTTAGATAAGTAGAGATCGATTGTGCAGAAGAGAGATTTTGAAAGATAATATAGGCATTGTACAACATAAACGGTTTATTCATCTCTATTAAGGCCGAACTCGTAAAATAAAAAATGAAAGATACAAAGGCACAATTATGATCGAACATATAATTACGATGAATGTATTATTACTTTATTTTACGTTTTGTCTACTTTCTCATAACATCTTCGTTGACTTTGCAAAATTTTTCTTAAGATTTTGTAAAGCTTACATTTTCGAATTTTTAAAGAATCTTTCAAATATACCTTGAAACAGTTCGGTGCACCTTTTTAATTTTGGCGTTCCGATATTTTGATTATTTGCATATTTATTTAAATTTTTAATAGAATTTAGTACACCTGTATTTTTATTTTATCTGAATATCTCTCTCACATTTGAAGATTCCATTTATAAATGATTATTCCGCTGTTTACTAGTACATAATATTACATCAATATAGTGCGACAGCCATCAAGAAAGTTTGATTACAATCTAGTGTAGAACAATAACTTCAATTACGGCAAATAATGGGTGTTTAAGCTCGAGAAATTGTTTTCTATTTCCCTGAATAAGATCGCCATTATGTGTAGTACCATTTTGCATTATGTGCGTATCGCGTGGAAATGCAGAACGTGCAATTTGACTAAACAGACGTGGATCGATCGTGAAAGTTCGATAAGCGAGTGCCGAGTTTTCACAGCGAACGATCAAACCGGAAAAAGAGTCTATGAATTCTTTCTACATCGTACGAGGCAGACGATTCATTACGTAACCGCGTGAGGCACGTAGCATTGATATCATCGTGTTATTTTTTTAAACCCGATATATTAACATCAGATATACTTCAATTATAACTTTATTAATGCTCTCGACGCTCGTAAATCTTTTTAATTAGCACCTGTGCAGAGTTTCGTTTCTTTTATCGCGCGTGATGTATATATATCATAATAAATCTTTCTAGACGAAAGACACACCCTTTCGCTTCCAGCGCCTACTGCAAGCGAATAAACATTTTCCTTACTTGTGATATGCAAATTACGAATTTCCACACGCATCCATTTTCATTTTTGTTGCGTAAAAATAGCTCTCTTAAAGTCTTATGGTTATTCCACAATGTGCTTTTTGTTTTCTGTTTTTTGCTTTTTGCTATTTTTTACATCTTGTCTTTTGCTTCTTATCTGGTTTTTTGTTTTATATCGCCCGAGATAAAAGTTACAAATTTCGGAAGAAACAGAAAACACACGTAGCAAGAAATGCAATTGTCGATAAAACGATTGCAAAGGAGGAAGAAGCAAGAGACAAAAAGCAAGAAACAGGAAACAAAGAACACATTGTAGAATAGGTTTTAAAGTCTCGTTTTAAATATATAGAAACAATGTCTTGACAGCATTAAAGCGAATAACTCCCTGTGACACGCGTGATTATGCGCGCACAATAGTGAAAGAAATATGCTATAACGGAGAGGGCGAAGATCGTGAGAATTTGCTGAAAGCGTTACGAAGATTCTGGTTCGAATCGCATAATTTTGAGGAAATAACATTATAGGAAGATAAAAAGATGTTACTAAACAGCAGTTACGCACATGACGCGCTTTCACGACTTGTAATAGAAGATATAACGTCGTTTTTGTTGCTGTAACACTTATATGTCTCTGTGCACACAATAAAACGTACGTCTTACACGCAATATTAAAATAATTTATTCAAAAATTTCGTATTTTTCCGTATTTTTAAGTATTTTTGTATAAATTATTATAATTATAAGCACACGGATATAAATAAGATGTAACGTTATACACGCGACGCCAAGTATAATTTGCTTGAAAAATACTTTGCGAAACATCGTGTACATCGCATTCGTTCGATAACTAGTTAGTTTTGATGCAGGACCTACGGGCAGTCGTGAGGCTCGTTAATTCTTGTAATAACCGTGCAGTTTGATCGGACTTTTTTCTCCGTGCAATCTGCTGTAATAGATATCCGTTATTCACAAGAAAATATATATAGACATAAAACGTGATTAGAGTATGAAATGTACCGGGAACGATCAATGACGTTCGAGAGTAATAAAAGCCATTGTTACGTAATTATTATGTTTTTATCAATAAACAGACATTTTACTCGTGTCGTATATGTGTATTATATGCATTTTATTATGTTCTTAAAAAGACACGTGCAAATTGCTTGTTTGGTTTGACACGTACGTTATCTTATAGTCGCATTATGCGCGAATAAATCTTTTTTAATATGTAATTGCACAAGGAACGCGATGTGCATAGATTATCTCGGAATCTTATATACATATATATTTATTAATTATTTCGATATATAACAGAATTTTTATTTCTTAATGGAAACATTTATACTTTATATGCACCGTTTATGTGTCTTCAAGAGATTCACGAATGTCTTCATAGTTTTATTTCGTAACCTCTGTTTTATTGAGAATTTATTGACTGACACGAGTCTACAACAAAATACATCCTCAAATTAACAAGTCAACAAGATTGAGAGGATCCAAAATTATAGGTTTGCGTGTCATAAATAAGTCTACACATGATTGGAAATGTTGCGAGCGAGAGGTTAAACGTAACGCATTACATGTTATTAAAGAATTCGCCAACAGACGGTTTACGTGTTGCAGCTAGAACATAGTGTATCAATTACGTTAATTACCATTGCATATGCGCTATAATTAAGCGTGTTGCAAATAATTTCGGGCGACACGGAGAATTAGCAATTTCAAAATCACGGTCCAGATTTATAATCCGCATAATAAGCCGTTCATCGAACATTTGGATCTCTGGCTAATGAAACTCTGCGCACGGTAAGCAATTAACCAATTTTGCGCTGATAATCGGTTACACAATGCGGAAATTTGTTCATTCAAGGCTGCAAATCGCGAATCACGATAAACGATAACGATGGCAAATCAACGAGAAGAGATTTTAAATTTCCCGACCATTCTAACGTCGCAGTGCGACCTAGTTTCAATTTAAATTGACGCAATAGTCCGAGCGCATTCCTACTGATTGCCGTGTAGCGGAATGAAGGTTGTACAGATTCGCAATATAAGCGTCTTACATCAAAACAGAGTCCACACGATTTATAGACATTAATCAATTATAAAAGTTAAGTCTCTATTAATTAATTATTTTTAATAAATCTGAATTCCAAAGTAATCAATTAATTAATAAAGAAATTATGACTCTTAATAATATCTGTATTTGTACTTTGTAATTTTCAATAATTAGGAATAATTAATCTTTTAATTATTCCGTTAATGATTTCATTGACAATGAAATTTTCCTCTAATTAATTAGTCTTTAATAAGTAAAAATCTCTAATTATTCAAATCATTAGCTCTACAATAATTGATCAACCGTTCATTAGTTCTTTAATGATTCATTCTCTCATAATCTATTCGCAAGAAAGGGACTGTAAAGCAATTTCTTTGCTCCATCTTTCCTGTATATTTACTCCAACAATCTAACGTTTATTTAGAAATTGTTCTCGCGAATTTCTCTTTTAGTTGGCCTTGAATTGCGAGTGCAGATAGCTCATTGACTGCACATTTAGTGTAATGTGCTTAGCAGGGAGCAATCTACTTTATACTATGAAACGACACCGAACTGGGCGTTGTCCAAGACAAGGTCTCAGAACAGGTAATTTAACATCTTAGTGAGAGGAAAAGCGATAATGACATTATAACTTATTCTACATATTCAACAAGTAACAAGTCTCGTCGTAATACGACTGAGAAAAAGCAACGGTAATAAGTCTCGAGCAGTTTGAGCAATAAGTTGACACCTTAAAAAAGCATGGAAAACTTGTGTTTTTAATGTGAAAAGATTGCAACATTCTCTCCTTATTTAAATATAACCATGCAGATGTAATAGCTGTAACAGGTCATTGCGTATGTGCATACATTAAACTCTCAAATCATTTTATAAAATCAACAGTTTGCTGGCGTTTATCAACGTGTAGCAAAATTTCTATAGCTTATGAAACGCATCGTATTGTACATTCTGTAGCTAATTTCTGTCGAAACAAAGTCGTGCGGCAATATAATTAATAATCGCTTTGCACGTTGCGAGAGTAAAATGCCACGAAATCGGAGAACACATTATGTGCTATGTAATACATCACGCTGTCTGTAAATTTCGATCTAGATTTCCAACGTAATCAATAATCGTAGAGAAAAAGCGATAACAAATGGCATGAGTTTCGCAAACATCTCAACGTTTGACTATTGTAATGTTATCTCGAGGGTGATACGTATTAAATTTCACGAACTGACTGTAACGAGCAATCGTTACATTTGTTAAATTAATGAAAGTTTGCCACGTTGTTGCGAAAAATCTTGCGACCATTGTAGCGAAAGAGCGATTTATCTTTTCAAGAAAACTATTATAAGATATTGATATATCATATCATTAAGATATCATAATCTTTTTAATTTTTACCATTCTACTCATCGTTCTTTCATCTATTTAACGCTGCAACGCAGATGAAGATTAGATATAAAGATACTTGCAATGAGAATACGCGGTACATTTGAATGTCGAAAGAGTTAATGGCGAATCCACGTATGGCAGAAGTGGTTAAACCTACACGAACTACGAAGTCTCACGAATTGTCTTATTGCCCCGTTCGTTAAAGAGGCCACCACCCGACAGCACGTACGTAATTAGCTGCAATCATTAGTATAGCCGTGAAAGATATCCGAATGTGGTAAACAGACGACGCGCGTGGCGGGATCGTAATCCGGTGAAACACGCTGGAAAATAATTATCCTGAATCCCGACACGAAAAAATGGATATCGCATGTAGCGCTAACCGCGAAAAACAGTGATGAACGCGGCGAAGATTTAAGCATCTTCGTTATTGCCGTGTGCGAAATCACGCTAAATGATACACTCGACTAATATTCCTCCATTTAGTACGACCGGCTATATCGACTTTTCCTCGCACGTAATGACCTCTTACTGGCACGAGTCGGATATACTGCGACTAAATCATTTTATATCGATAACCTTTCTGAGATTAATAGATTGATACGTCGTTATACGTATTACGTTTCACTGAGATTTTTCGCTTTCTATATTAGAAAATTTAATTTGTTACGAAGTTCCGTGTGTGAAGTTTCTCTCATATAATGGACTGTGATAGATTCTTATAAATAGCAAAAATAATAGATTTAAAAATTATAAGATTTGCTTAGAACTTTTTGCATTCTATTCCATCGATATTAAATATAATTTTATTTATGAAAATATTCGGAATATATGTTGAAAATATTAAAATAAAAAAAAATTTATAATATATATATATATGTTTTTCTATTTGAACAATAAATATTATTTATCTTAAGCTGTGTTACAATAAATATAAGATAACACTAAAATTAATATCTCAGAAAACAAAGCTGATGCAAGTAATATTTTAATTTATTTTTTATAAAGCCTAATCTACAATGCATTCTTTGCTTGTTGTCTCTTGCTTTTTACCTTATGCTTTTTTCCTTCTTTGCGACCGTTTTATCGACAATTTTATTACGTATCTCTCCATATGTATGTTTTCTCTTATCTCTTCCAGAGTTTGTTTCAACCTTTATCTCGGGAGACAGAAAACGGAAACTGGGTAAAAGCAAAAAGGCAAAAAGTAAAAAATAGTAAAAAGCAAAAAAACAGGAAACAAAAACCATGTAGATTGGATTTAAGAGTTTACAAAAAACATATTTGTATCTCTCTCTCTCGTAAAATCTACTAAATGACATTGTTAACCCTCAGTTACCGCATTAGTGCGAATTCGCACCAATTTTTGAAAAAAAAGATCACTTTTTAAGTTATTACCTTCTTAATTAACAATTTCTTGCAATAAAATATTGTTTTTGCTTAATTTTGTTATTACCAATGGATTCCCAGGAAAATTTTACTCCGAAAAACTATATAATTAAACTACTTTTGCTTTCGTTTCAACGTGAAGGAAAATGGTAAAGCCAAATTTGTACTAGTGTGGTAATAGCGTGACCATAACTGAAGTGTGGTAACTGAGGGTTAAATAAATTTTGCGCGACGAGATTTGTGCACGCGTGCGGATATTTTTAACGACGTAACTATATAAAATAAAATGAAGTGACACGTGTCACTCCACATGTCAGTTCACAGCATCTTGTCAACGAGTATAATATGCGTGTAACATGCATACTTCGTGCGGCGATCAACAGATACCGTGATTGACAGATATCATGAGTTTGACACGCAACCACTGAAATCGGTTCGAACATTCTACTCTTACAGAGTTTAAATAACAATAGCTTAATGATCGCGTTACTCTTGGTCATTGCCGCAGGAATAATCGATCCTAACAGTCAATTGGGCTTAGCAAACCCACGGACTCGAGCTTAGAAATACAATATTGACACTCACATACGTTACATATATTTAAATATGTTTTTGAAAGCGACTCTGCCATAAATATTTGAAGAAAGATACAATTTAATTTAATTTAAGAATAATTATAGAAGAATAGAAATAAGATTTAAATACATATCCATATTTGATATAAAACCAAATCAAAACTAATTTTTTTATACATATTTTAATTAAAAATACTTTTAGTTGCTTAAAACAATTACGGCAAAATAAGCTAGTAGATGCAATTATTGGCTGATTAAAAATCGTATATATTTACGAAATTACTTCTATTAAGGGAAAAATTGTTCCTCGTTCACAAATACGTAAACTATATATAAAACTTGAATTGTTTATGTATGTCCAATGACCGCCATTAAAAAGTATCAGGAAATGATATATGACGTATCGCTATTCACAACAAAACAAATAAATCTGAATAATTTCACAAATCGATTATTTAGTGTTGAGAAATGACTTCTACTTATCGAATGGCATTAATAACCAGTGCGTGCCATAATTCAAGTGTCCAAAGAATTCTAATGTTGAATATCGCGAATAAATAGGACACAAGCGTGAGCGCAGATCACGAGCTGATAAATCGCGGACGATCTCGTAATCGTGCTTTAATTTCGATCCGACGTCAAACGCGCATTGTGGGCGAGTTTAGGTTTTTTGAGGTCACCGGAGAACGAAGTACTAGTCTCTCTTTCTCTTTGAATATCACTTGCCGTCATTTCCTCGCGGCCATTTCGCGAGAGAACGGCACGGACCTTCCGTCGTCATCTCGGGCAAGGATAAAAAATCAAGGAGCGGCTGGCGGAGAGCAGACAATTGCTGCCTTTTTCATTTTAAACGTGTTGAATTAACAGTACACATGTGCGCCCCTCTGTGATCTCGTTTCATTGCGTTTCCGGTAATTGCAACGAATATTGCGTGAATGCCCTTTTTGATTCTTTGCACATGGTTCTTTCGTTCTTTTTATATGCGAGCCACTTTTCATTCTCGTCATAATTGGCAAGTTCTTTAATGTTGCACGAATTCGATATGGCTTTCCGGTCGATATGGTTTCCCGGAAATTGGCAGGCCCGATATACTCCAATTATTTTTCATGTTCGGTGCATATGTATTTATGTGTATGTGCACATACGTATGCCGCTTAAAAATTTCAGCACGTTTTATGTTCTTGCTCACGATCTATTTTTTTTACGAATTTTAGCAATTCGCGATCTATCGTTTTCTCTTCTATTACGAAAAATACTTACAACATAAAATATCTCAGAAATTTAAGATTCTACTTAATTTTTTTAATTGTCATAATTTTTGTTTGGCGGAATTTGGTTATCTCTTTAAATTTGAAAATAGAGCTACCTGACTTTAGAAATATTAAAGTTGGAAAAGTAAAACTTATATTTTTTTAATTACATACATATAATTAGTTCAAATATTTAACTCACAATTTGTCAATGACTCAGATCGCGGATCATTTTATATGGCATTAGCCATATCTCGTTTGATTAAATCCTCCATCTGCTTTCGTTACAGATCCGGAACGAAACAAAGGATTTCTAATGCAGAATTATCTGATTATAGGCGCAATCTAATCTCAATGTTACCGGATTGCTAATGAAGTTTCACTGCACATGGGACACTTTCGCGAAATCTCTCGTAAAGTGTGTAAGTCAAGTGTATTTTTATTTTTGCGGTACACAATGCATCTTAATGCGTATCTCAATATACGCACACTTCGAACTATGATATTCTTTTCTCCTGCGCCGTACTCTCCCTTTCTTCATAGTAAGAGAACGGGACTTCCGGTATATGGCTTCAGCTTCTGAATAATAAACTGAACCCCTCGATTTCTCGATCGACCGTGAACGACCTTATTCTCATGTCTTTCTCTCGTTTGTCATTCTTTCCAGAAATTTGAATTGTGAGCTTATTCCTAATATTATTATAGAGAATGCTAAACTATTACTAATGTCTTTAAATTATTTTTAAACGATTAGTAATTATAGCGGTCAATATTTTCTAATAATTTTAAATTATATTATTAAACTAACTAATATAAAGAGAATAACATTGTTATTAATAATATCTCTATATTCTATGTATCTAATGATTTAATGGTTAAGAAAAAATTATACTAAAAATAGTGTTAATATATTCGCATTTTTTATTTTATTACAATTTATCATACAAATAAATGTTGACCTGCGTGCGCACGAAATGATTTTTTGATCGAGTTGGAATTATTCGAGCAAATCGGTTATGTATTATATTATGCAAACATGTTTTATCGTGCAGATAAAATACGACACTGCTGTACGCATTTACCCAGTCCCATGTATTGTGAATACACGAGGCAGCCAAATGTACATACGGATATATTAAGCATATGAGAAAGCTTGGAAAAAGATGCTTTGTCACCGGCAGCTCTTGATATACACAACGAGGCATTGTTTTGCGATTCCGGCTTTCTATTATTCGCATCTATGTATTGTTCCTCATCTCGTTCATCGGCCTTCCGCTATTTTAAAGGGTAACAACAAGAATAATGAGATCTATACGTAAATATTCCACAAGAACCATGTCGTTTGATTAATGACAACCGATTCCATGCAAATTGCTGAAAGTGTTAATAACTATTTTATGTCAGTAATTTTCCTTTCCATTATTTTTTTCAGTGACTAGATTTTCTAATTAAGTAACTGAATTACAACTACTTTATTTATTTTCACTTTCATATTTATTGTAGATTTTTTAAATATTAAAGGCTAACAAGATTAATGAATTGACACTTTATGCAACCATCAAGTGTGTGTTTATACGATTCAGCTAACTGAAACGTGTTTTTTACTTTAAAAAATTGAGCAGACACACATTTTTCAAAAGCTCCTTGCAAGATACCAGAGAATTTTACGTTACGTTTTTTATTATTAAGAAAGTATCGAATGCACAGTAGGCAACTCACTCGTGTCTCATTCTGATCAAATTTTGATCCTTTTTCTCTATTCTTCAAAATTTACTTTCCACGGAAGTCTTTTCTCATTTCCTCCCTCGAGATCCATGCGATTTTTGTAGTCTGGTCATCAGTTAACTGCAGTTGATCGTTCCCGTCTCCTGAGGGAAAGTAAAGGTCGCGAACGATCAGGGACGGTTTCGAGGAAACCGACAGACGGACGAGAAGAAGGTGGGCTATAAAGCAAGTACCGTTTCCTATGGCAGTAGCCACTCGCTACCGACGAGGAATTGTAGTTGAAACGGTTTCTGTATACCTTCTTCACGCTCTGTTCTAGAAAGTAAACGCTCGGTCCATCTTGTTTATGGGAATCGATTCCGTTTGCTCGCGGGATTTGTTTACATATAAATCTCATGCTTTCCGCGACGCGATCGATGCATTCTGCACTTTGGCGGAATTCTGAAGATAAAGTGCTCGCCCCGGGAGGTGCACAATCACATCGGCTTATTTATAGTGAAATACTTTGCGATCGTGTAAAGATTGCCTTTTCTTATCTTAAAGAAAGAATTGCATTATCTTTTACGATTTGAGTAGAAAGCAGAGTCGTGTAGAGAGAATAAAAACGTTCACAGCGATTTATATCTTCTTTACATCATTAACATATGAAATAAAATAATTTGTACTAGACATTATAATTTAAAATTAGTTACAAATTACTTTTTATGTTAACTTTCTGAAATATTCACATCTTTTGTGCAAAATTGTCACAATCAATATTTGTTTTATGAGACATTTTACTTTGAGATACATGCTACAGAGATATATCTTCGAAGAGTTGATGCAATCTGGCGTTGCAATCTTGCGTTTTCTGCACCGTAATAGATGCCGATGTGACCACACGTTAGCGTGCACATTTCAACGTCAGATAAAATAAGTCAGTAACGTACAATCAATCTTCAGTGATATGTTCTCATTTGAACAGGATATTTTTCTTTCCGTTTGAAATTAAAATCTGGGAGCGGCTACTGGAATGCCAATCGTAATCAGATACTAATTCTTCTCGTCTCATCAGGTTGCATGTATCAAGTGCGATTCGTCATAAACTTCAAGCAAATTCGCCAGACATTATAATATGTTGATTGATGCTATTATATGGAACAAATTAATCATTACGCCATACGTGATTATTGTAATAGCCGGATGTATTACTGTCAAATGTAGTTGTTTCTTTTAACGATCACGTCAATCTATGGGTTTCGTATGGAGTTTTAAGGTTTTCGCAGAGCGACGTTCTAAATATTATTGCGGTATTTCTTATATTAAATGTCAAAATATACAGGGTATCCCGAACTTTTTTGCCAATTACTTTTATGTAGATAGTACGGATTCTTATATTAAATGTCAAAATATACAGGGTATCCCGAACTTTTTTGCCAATTACTTTTATGTAGACAGTACGGATTAAACTGAGTCGAAAAGTCCTCTATCATTTTGTAATTTTCGCAGTAGTTAACAAGATATTAATTACTAAAAATTGCAAAATATTAGTCTTAAATAATTTTTTACTCAAATACTATGAACATTATAGAAAAGCTGCAAGAGACAAAAATAATTTATTTTCTTCTTATAAAGTTCTGAGAATTTTTTCAGAATTTTTTAATATCGTATTTTCTCATGTTGTGGTAAAAATAAAAAAATGCAATACTAAAAAGTTGATAAAAAATTCTGAAAAAAATTCTCAAAATTTTATGTGAAGAAAATAAATGATTTTTGTCTGTTGCAGTTTTTCTGTAAAGTTGATAGTATTTGAGTAAAAAATTATTCAAGATCAATATTTGGTAATTTTTAATAATTAATATCTTGTTAACTATTGCGAAAATTGCAAAATGATAGAGGACTTCTGACTCAGTTTAGTCCGCTCTATCTACACAAAAGTGATTGGCAAAAAAATTTGGGACACCCTGTATATCGCATTTTATTGAATAAATTTTTTAAAGAGAAATCTTTACCAGAAATAGTATAATTTTCTTTACAAAATTAATCCACAATCTTTTTCAAAGTTTCGATATTTATCGAAGACTTAAATATTAAAAATTTCTTATAACTATTATTTTTAATTTTGGTATAGTTATCATTATGTTACATTCTAAATGTTTAATTAAAAATTGTAAAATTTTACATTGTTATAATAATAATTACATCTTTTTGCATTTTGAAATCAATGACTCTTCTTTTTTTCAATATTACCTAAAAAATTTTGGTAAATACTTGAAGAATAGACTCTATACATAATGTGTCTATAATAATTAATATATAAAATGATCTCGTTATTAACGGAACTTAAAATGATTTACTGCAAATTTAAACCTTGAAACATAGCGTAAAACACATATTCATTCGGTGCTTAATTTCTCTTTTACGACTTTGTTCCACAATTACGAGAATCAGCGCGTTGATTAAAAATCGAATTGACTTTAAAATATAATTAAATAGTTCTTTCGGTTATAACGGATGGGTCTTAAGCTCATAAAAATCGCGAGAACACGCATTCTTATATGCCTCACCGATGAATGTTACTAACACTATACGAGTTAGATTCGAGAATGTCTGACACGCACGGAAAAATAAATTGTACCAAAGTGTCGTGATTAGTAGCAGAAGCGGAGCCTGGCTTTCAATGACCGTACAAATGTAATTGCTTGTTTCGAAAGGAATTCAATTAGAAGTAATTAGTTTAAGTGGCAATTTTTCGCGATGTCGTCCTCTCAGAAATCTAATACTAGCTAATCTAATACTGACATTAATAAATTACTCATTTTAATTACTACAAGTATTCAATATTATTTTAAGTATTAAAAGCATTATTGTTTAGTACTTTTAATTTTACTTCAGATAAGCAATTAATTATTTCTTTTAGTATATTGGCTAGCATTAGATTTTCATAGGACGACTTTAATTAAAATTATAATATTTACTTCTCGTTTCAAAATACATAGACCTCATTCTGCCTCCATCAATACGATTCCGGTATTAGCTAATATAAGTTTATTGTGCACAGAATTCAACCGTGTTAATATTGCTATATTGCTAAATTACATCATGTCCCGATTTCAGTTTATTATGATTGAAT
Organism: Trachymyrmex cornetzi; assembly: GCF_001594075.2. Taxonomy (NCBI): domain Eukaryota; kingdom Metazoa; phylum Arthropoda; class Insecta; order Hymenoptera; family Formicidae; genus Trachymyrmex; species Trachymyrmex cornetzi. Next base: position 56,073 of record NW_017299893.1, on the reverse strand, counting down.
TTCCGCCATCTGTCATAAATCAGGAATACATTGGTTTTGGATTAAACAGTTTCATTAAGCATCATAGTTAAACTCTCGCAAGCGCAAAGCATCATGAGCATTACTGCAGCAGGACGTGGAAGTAATTAATCGCGCACACAATCAAAAATAATTGTGTGGCTTTCTTGGTGAACTGATTGCTCCGTCGACACGTTCTTAATATAGATTTCGATATGAATATAGTTTAAATAATATAAAGCTTGGTATTCAAAATAAGTTTAAAAATAAAAAAGTAGTAAAATAAATATCAATAGCAAAATTTAAAAATTAGATTGAAGTCACAAAGATATAAAAGTAATCGTAGTCTTTATGTGTTTTTCTAAACAAAATGAATTATTTGAGTAACTATAATGTAATTAAAAATTAAAGTTAATTTTTACTCGTTAAACATATATATCGTTAATATAAATTATAATTAATATTAGTAAATAATTTAAAATTATAATTAAAGTTTGTTTTATCATACAGCTATATAAATATAAAAAAATTTATATTTTAACCAAAGTTTAACATAATATTTGAAGTATGTACGTTTCTTGTATCTACATAAAAGTAATTGAAAATTCTGTGAATAACATTAGTTTATTTTACATAGAATTTATTTACATTTTTATAATATATCTATATAATTAAGTTCTGTCTTTGTTGTCTATGCATCTCATACTTTATATTTTATTTTTAAGAAGTACGAACTCACGTTATTTATAAAATTGTTTAATCATTGTTATTACTATTCAGCTCTGTTATTCAAAGCATATCGCGAAATCGACGCACATATGCGTGCGGCAATATAAAAAGAAAGCGAAATCGCTTTCGAACGGTATAGGAAAAGCGATTTAAAGTACCATGGACTCGCCATGGTCCCCAAGTAACGTGCTGTACGGTCTGGGAATGAATATTGGTGAAAGTCTCGTCGAATGGAATAAAAAGTATGCTGATCTATTTACATATCATTGGTTCTAGCGCGAGATTGTATGCATTACGTAACGAACAAACAAGCTACGCTAATGCGGATTATCCGCGAGGAATCTAAGAGGAAAGGTACGGTATTGGCCGCATTAGTAGTAATGAATGCAATCGATAGAACTGCATCATGAAGACGATAATTTTATTCAAAAATAAATCCTTTCCTCTCAAAGGATTTTCCAGTTTTTATATATTATACTTATCGTAAGGCATAGAAAAAAAAAAATCATTTTGCATATTGGAAGAATAACTTAATGAATTGAGAAATTTAGGTAGTTAACAACTTCGTTCATAGATATGCTTTTTATAGTTCCCCGTTTATTGCACAAACGGCGATTCTAAAACCACGTCGACGATTAGATGTAAATTGTCGTTATAAATCGTTAGGCGACTTGCGCGAGCGTGATACGTAAAAGCGTCCATTATGTGAGGAAATGACTATTGCGGAATAAAACACATGCATTAAATATTTTGCCATATAGGCGCTAACGAAAGTTTACTTTTAATTTAAGGAGGGAAATTCTTCTACGCGCGCAAAACGTTACATAAAGTGAGCATTGTAACGTGTCTCTTGCACGATGAATTTAACGCGTAGTAACGTTTTATAAGAATTTCACTATTGCGCAAAATGTACGAAATGACACGCGTGAAATATATCACGCGATATGCAATTACACGAGTATTTTTCTCTCGAAACAAAACGTAAATGGGAAACAATGGCATTATGTCGATGGCATGTCTTCGCGATTTTCATCAAAGTGAGAATACCGACTATATTTATATATATTTACACTGAGATATATATTTACACAGCTAAAAGCTCTTATAAAATTATTCGGCTATATATATGCGTGGTTCAACCACTTTCTAAATGTCACGATAATTCCAGTTCGTGCAGCTGCATAGGATATGTCAACAGGAAAGTCAACTATACAGGGTGTTTGGCGACTACCGCATTTTTTGTCATACGTGGGTAGAACAGC
>NW_017299893.1:0-53771 GCF_001594075.2 Trachymyrmex cornetzi | reverse complement strand
CAAAATGGTACAGGACTTTTTGATTCAGTATAGGCTATTCTACCCACGTATGACAAAAAATGCGGTAGTCGCCAAACACCCTGTATATATTGTTCGTAATAAAAAAAATTGTAGATATTGTAATATTATATATATTCAAAGTGATGAAACTGTCTTGTGAGGAGACGATATATTTTTATATTTTTATCAATCAATATATGTACGATAGTATTTTTTCGGCATTGCTTGATAAAAGATTTTCCGCGCTTTTACGTTTCTCTCAGCATAGAATTTACTAACTCTAGATAAAATATAAAGTATCTTTCTTTTTTCTCCGGTTGCAACATTTATATACTAAAAGCCACGTCTGTCTAAATCTTGCACATAAATCGACGAATCTACAGATTTCATTAAAAGTGAATGTTGTTTTACTGCGATGAAAATAGAAAATCACGTACGAAGTCTGAAGGCTGTCGCGATCGACTCTAATAGATAAAGTATAAAGTATATATCCTGTATTGAATTGATCAATTCTAAATTAATAAATTTACTAAAAGTTCCCTGATTTAGAGCGTAAATTCAACAACAATTTGACCGTAAATAATTCTGCTTGAGCACGCCGCATCTATGGAAGCTGCGTTACGTGAAACAATGCGCTTTTGCATTCGCTGGAAGTTACTCTTAAGCGCGGCGAATTCCGTTGTGCTTTTCGCTATGTATGCTAGACCACAAGCGACGTACTATGGTGAACGAGAGAAAGATTTCCCCTTGGAACATAAATCACGAGCAGAATACTCCGTGCGATGCTATAGACTACTCTCTATAGCAAGTACATAAACGTTCGACCGATATATATGACCACTAGAAGATTACCTGCTGCACTTAAGCACAGATTTATTATCTGAAACTTGTACAATAATCGTTACCGTGGCCAGTTTTCACGATACACAGGCATATAAGTTAGTAGGAAACCTATTAATCCGTCCCATCAGTTTATTCAGAATAGCATGGTAAATTGTGTGTAAATTAATTTGTTACTTCCTGAATGGGTATTTACAAGTATGAATCTTCACAGACTTGAACGTTTATTACTTAAAATTATGCGAATATTGCTACAGACATCGAGCCATTTCTATTGAACTTCTATTAAACTTTTACGTTAATTTTGTTGCATAGTTTTAAATGGCATAATTTGCTATAAACAAAGAGAGCAAATTGCATTAACTTTGTTATACATAACTGAATTATGTACGCGATAAATCATATGGGACAGAATAATGCATAATTTATTTTAATATGCTATTATTACTCTTCTTTTAACGATAAATGTAGCATACTCTGATAATTAATATGTAAACACGTAATAATGTGCACACATGCGCATTAATCATACTACTTCCGTGAAAACCTTTGTCTGACTCGAAGTGAGGTTTCTCTACTTATCGATTCTTTATAATGAAAAATCAAGTGAAAAATTCACAGTCTATTTGTTTCGGAAGAGTTTCTTCTTGATGCTGGAGGACCTTAAGTACAGAAATAACAGTATAAAAAATAATTATAGAAATAATAAACATAAATATGATAGAGAATGCCAATAATCGGTCAAAATTAGATGTTATGAATACAATATATATTTTTCATTTAAATTTAATTATCTCAGATGTGACTGTGTACCGAAACGTTCGGACTTTAAACACAATCGATCTGAGACGCTAATATAAATATGAATAGAAATAATAAAGTTGAAATACTCAATTGAAACGAGAAAAGAAATATAACGTGTACTTACAGTTAAAATTCCTGTATTTATACAATTGTAAAAAATCATACACTGAATAATTGTGCTTACAAGCATAAAGATGCAATTTAATTATTTCTGTACTTATCATGTATAACACGTCATGTCACGTGTTCACTTGCAAAGGTTGAGTTGCCCTGACATGCCAAACCGTGACAAGAACCATTGAGACTCCATCTATCTAGAGTACCTAAGCGTGTACACTTCTATTACAACGTTCTATGCCACGCATTGCTTTACTGTGCATGGAAATAGCTCGCTTGGTGTACTTGGTGTTATTGACGGCACGAGACAGTAGCTTTCATAATATCGGTTAGATCTAACAATAGACCTGAGCTAGCAACGTTATCATTTACGTCTCTCTCGTTAAGATAAAACGATAGTTAAAAAATTTGACATGTACAAAGATTTGTCATATTATGTTTGAAAAATGAGCATTTGTTGAAGATATCTCAATATGTCAAATATAAAAATGATCATTCATTAAATCTGAACCGAGAATATACTCTTTAAATTTTTTGGAATGAAATTTCACTGCAAGAGAGTGAAAATGCAGTCATTTTTGGAGACAATTTTTAACAATTTTCACTCATTTTCAGGAGGTAAAATATTTTCACTCTTTTTCTCCAAAAATAGCTGTATTTTCATTCTCTTGGAGTGAGATTTCACTCCAAGAAATTGAGAAAGTAAGATAATATGTAGCACAATATATGAATAAGATAACAATAATTGGTCAGATTTGGAATATATCATGTATTTTGATAATATATTTTAAACTGTATTTTTATATAGTTTGTATACTTTTGATATTTGCAAAATTTTTTTATATTACACAACACATGTAAAATTATAAATAAAATTCTATTCTAAATCATTTAAAGCTTAAGATTTTTAAGTATGAATAGATAATATTTCTTTGTGTAAATACATTTTATAATTTTGTTAAATTCAAATTTAGTTATGAAATCTATTATTGTACGGTAAGATGGTATTTAAATCTACACAAAAGAAAATCAATTTTGGTCAAGGAATATATAGTTAAAGAAATAATTCCTGAATACTTTATGTACCAAAAACATAACGCGAATGTATAATTACGTATCGAATGTATTATGTGCAAAAAGATCCGTCATTCAACAAACAGGAAATTATGTAAGTTGGATAATGACTGAGTTAGTTTCGCCTACGCAGAATAAAACATTTATGGAACCGTTATTTACGTCGTAAGACATTTTACGTGATATTTTATTTTACTCGCATACATATCGAAAATCATATGGTGATTTGCGAAAAAGGAAAACGAAAGTATACGATCAAAAGTTTTGGAATTATAGTGCTTCGTTGCATATTCAGTGGGAAAACACTTTCACGTGATTACATGTTGTCGAGAAACACATTTTCACGTGTGACGCAGAAATGATTTTATTTCTGTATTCAATTTGCGGGGCCTAATGTCACTATAATTCCATTATCTGCGTATCTAAGAAAAAGCGCACGTTAATTATGGTAAATTAGTAAATTAGATCGTATTTTCTCCTCTTAATAAAACTCTTATCTCGCACGAGCATTCCACGTAATACTTTTTTCATAATTCTCCAATTTGTACCTCATTATTTAAAATACTTTATATCTTTATAAAAATACACGCTCCAAAAACACGCGAACGATTATTATAATTACAAGCTAGAAGAAATATTGCTTCATATTTTGAATTGAATTGAATCGACAATTTGATATAATTGAATTGTTACTCAACTATTAACGGACAAATTTTTTCAAATAATTTTATTGTTAAATATGCTAATAAACGAACAATCAGTAATATTTCTTTTACCATCGCGTGCATCAATGTTTTGGCTCTAATTACTTTGAAAACTACTTTTGTAAAGAACATGAAGATAAATTATGACACCTAATGTATATTTAATATGTATAATCAGTTGTTCTGTGTAGATTTTTATTGTAAAGTCTGTGTAGATATTTATACAAAAAAAAGAGTGATTATACCTATATTTTATTAGTGCATTATAATATCTATATCGAATATTTTTCCCGCAGTTATAAATTTTTTTACACATTTAATGTTGACATTCTCTTTTTAATACACACACACACACACACAATTTCGAATACTCAATATACTATACATTAGATATATTAAAATTATATGCATGTTCAGCTTAATTGATTATTTCTCGATATAAATTGTAAAATAAAAATTGAAGAATAATTAAAAATAATAAAGTATTCGTAACAAAATTCACTTTAAATTAGTTTAGAAAAAAGGAATTTCGAAAACATTGTACACAGGGAAGTAATAAATAATTTTAAATTGATTTTTAACAAAAGGATATTTCAACTTGTTTTATTATATATTGCATGATTTACTAGCCGTTTATGTTAATAGCGATTTCTTAAATAAAAAGCGATCATGGAAGTGTAAATAATACTCGCTTTGCGATAAAGACTAAATTTCTTGTCAGCAAATAGAGTGTGAAAATGCATGTCGAAACTGTCGGCACAGCTGCAATGAATAAACATAATTTGCTTATACTGCCTCTTGCTTTATGAAACTACAGTATATTCGATTTCCTAATTGTCATTTAAATATTTGACGGATAATGAACATTTGTTGAAAACAGCATCCGTGCGCGCTCGTTTCATTTTTCATAGTCAGGAAGTCATTAAAACTTAATAGAAATCCCACATTTAATAAACTTCACATTACAGCAACTTTACGCGAACAAAGAATCCTTTGATTTGCGAAACTTTATAATTTTAATTTCCATTGTAATGAAATGATGTACAGTTTTTCTTTTATGCTTACAATCGTTTTGCATTCCTCCATAGCATTAACATCGATTTCTTTTAATTGAGTTTCTTCATCATTCATAAATTTGTTTATTATATTCTATGTCATATATTTTACAAAAGAACTATTATGATAATAAAAAATAAAATTAATGAAAAGCAATAATATAACAAATGACTTCGTATTAAAAAGTTATTCAAAATTCAAATAGGAAGATACACTTAATTACCCTATATATTATTATGATTTGTTTATATCTTTGAGATGAAACATGTAACATAAATTTGTATGTTATATATGCGAATATATTGATAAAAATGAGAGATATAAATTAGAAATATCTATTTATAGTATATACATTAAAACTTTTATCTTCTTAATAGATATATTCTACGCAAATATAATTATACGTATAATGTAATATAGTTTTAATTTATATTAACATTATATCTAGCCAAGCGTAGATTAAATTAATTACATATTACATCTTTACCTCTTTGCTTTGATAAAGGAAATCTTGCCGATTAGAAATACGAGTTGTTATTTATGTCCAGCGAAATTAGATCATTCCGCAGCAACAATGCAGAGCATGTTTTTGAGAAAGAAATTTATTATACTCGATCAACTTGTGATGAAACGTGTTTTCCTGTTACATATATATTATTACTTTTATATTGTAAAATGCCATAAAGTATTGTACAAATATGATTTATGTTGCATTATACTCTACAATATTGATTTGTTATTTCAAATAAGTTATTTAATTTTAATTTTATATCCTGTTGTGACAGGAGTTACACTTTTTCTATTCGATAATGTGCAATAGCAATTAATTGCGATTAATTCCGGTACACAATTTTATTTATGAAGAGGAAATTGCGTGCAGAAACTGAATTATGTTGATCCGGGACGTAAAATGGATCACTCTTAATCTTTATCGGATAATGTTAAGTCTTATGTTAATACATGTTTTTCAAGTAACACTTAAGCAGTATTACCATATTTCTTGACTTAAAGTATAGTAATGATATACTATTAATTTATAAAGACCGGGAACTATCAGTAATTTTCACTGAGAAAAGTAAAGGATAATAATATTAAAAAGTACATTTTCTTAAGGCATTCGCAGATCACATAACTCATATTCTCTCTTGCGCAAGAGTCACAATGCGAGAACCTAAAACGCGAGATGGTCGAAAAAAAAAGTAAGAGTTCTTACGTCAAAACTTGTAGCGGTGCGTACTCGCCGATTCCGTGAACAAAGCATACTAATTACGTGCTATAATTTTGGTAATAGGTATGCGATATGCATGCCGCGTGCCAAATCATAATATCGCGTGCTGACGGACGAGCCATTACTGAATGATTCTCAAGCATAATTCGCGCGTTCCGGCGTTAAAGCGGTTGCAAGGCCGACCCGCCGGATCATTACTTGAACCTGTTTCGCCTTTATTCACCGGCTGTATTCGTATTTTTGCCTTTCAGTAAGAAACTAAAATGAACCCGGCGACCATCAGGAGCGAAACTGCACCCTGTAAACGTGGCACTTAACTCTAATAACTTAAACGCGTCACAACGCTCGACAATCGTGCCGGTCGGCACGTGGATGAAAATCGAACGCATAATATAAAGTTGCGAAAATTGGAAGTAAAATACAATCTGTAATCTAGTATCAAACTGTCGATAATAATTATTGCGTTCGAACGATATTACACAATTGCGAACTCTTTCTCTCTCTCTATAAGCAAAAACATTAATTTTTTTTCTATTCCGAGAATTACCTAACTCATTCTGTTGGCACGATGGATTAAACAAATTACAATCGTGACATGCAGTTATTAATATTTATTGGAAGAATATTCTATAGGAAAAAAATTATTTAAATCAACTAGAAGTTAGTCTTATCTCTCAGAAGTGTTATATTGTTCAAGTAATAGAGCAAGATTATCGATACCGACATACCACCTTGGTTTTTGACATTATTTCTTAAATAAAAATTAAAAATAAAACTTTAGAAACATAAATGCAAACTAGAAAGTGTCTATTATCAAATAATATAGCAGTTTCTATAATACTGTAATTTTGCAATAATTATCTTTTTTCGTAAGATAAGCAAAAATAAGCTGACAAATAAACCCCAATATTGACACAATAGGCAGTAATGCCACATTTCTTATTCTTTTTCTTTCATAGAAGTCATCTGTACAAAATACAATATCTACAAGTAAATGCAGAATTGAGAAAGTTACTTTGTAAAAATAATTAGTTACAGTTACAATTCCAAGTTACCGAGACTAAAAATTAACTTGTTACAATTACAGTTACTAAAAAAGTCACTTTTCAGTTACTTTTCAGTTACTTTTCAGTTATCATAACAGAACAATATGAGTGACATCGATATTATTAGGACTATCAAAGAAAAAATAATTTACGTTTACAATTTACTGACCAATCAAAAAATATTTCGAAGCATTTATAGCATCAAGTGGATCATAGTCTTAATCAGTATTCAGATTTTAACTAACACATTAAATTGATAAATAAGTTTAAAATGTAAAGTAACTGTAAAAGTAACTGTTAAATTAGTTATTAGTTATTGGAAGAAATCTGAAACTAAGTAACTGTAATTAATAGCGTATTCGGCAGACCGCACTAGTGCGCACTGATTGCGAACTTTTTCAGTGTCACTGTATCAGTATGTTAAGATTATCGTCTTCGGCAAATGAAAATTGACCCAGTGTAGTGTTGAATTTATATTCGGACCAACCGAATGAACTGAACGAGTTCAAAAAATGTTGTACTGACGTTTCTGACAGTACAATTTGGCATAGCACGAAAATAGTTCTGCACTCGCATCATGTCAGGGCAGCACTAGAGCGGAGTCAATGCATGTGTGGCGAATTCGCCATAAGTTACGTTACAGTTACAGATGGAAAAAAGGAACTAAGTTAAGTTAGTTACTGAAAAAAAGTAACCGTAATCGTTGATATCGTTGCGCAGATATTATGTAGAGTAAAAAAGCTGTGACATTAACGACAGTCGTTAAGAGTTACAGAATCGGCCCCTTAGTTACAAGTAATTAGTTACTTCACAACCTTGAGTGAATGTATATAAAACTTTTTAAAATGTTTTTACTTCGATATAAAATATTTTTTGTTAATGTAATATTTTAGATGCATATTTTATGCAAGACGCAAACGTGTAACACGAATTTCTTTTTTTAAGTTTCTCTATAAATACACGATTGCCTTTAGCTCCGATAGGGCAATTTGACACTATAACGTAAGCTTACAAAGATTAAGTTAGCTTATGATCTGTCTTACAGATAGGTATGCCGTTTTTGGTTACATCCTTATTTTATATTTAAAACCACACATTATGAAAAAAATGGAAAAGAAAAAATATAAATAAAACTGATATAGGACATTACAAATGAACAAAAAATAACTTAATATTATTAATAAAATGTAGCCACTGTTATTTAAAAAAATTGCAAAGAAAAATTGTAAAAATTTAATTTTTGCATTTGTAGAATTTGTTTTTAGTTGATTTTGTATGGAAACAAGCCACAAATATATGAATTATAAATTTTTATTCTTTAATTATCTAAACAGATTATTTTTATCAATAACAAATTATAATAATTGGTTTCCAAGAAGAGCTTATGGGAGTGTCTCTTTAGAAGACCTATGTCAGTATCGGCAACTTTACTCAATACATTTTTTTCTTGATAAATGTTATAATAAATATAATAAGTTCTTATGTCTACTAAACCGACTAGAAATTTAAAATATATAATTATAATATGCCGCATTTTTGCGGCCTTGTAAAAAAATGACACAAGATTCAAATCAATATTTTGAATTTCAAATTATATGCGGATTATGTTATTTTAAATACATTTTTAAGAATAAGAAAAATTTTTAATCAAGAAAAGCAATACAAATTAAATTCAAATACTTCCCAAAGAAAAGTAACACAAGTGAAAAAATAATACGAATTAAAATAGGAGTAGTTTTTAAAGATAATGTAATCATAACAAAATTAATGTCTACGATATTTCTAGAGAATCTGAAATAAACAGTTCGTGATAAGTTTTAAGTTAACTCATGTTTAATACAACTATAATAAATAATTAATTTTCAAATACGAATTTTCTTTCTCTTCTCTCTTAAATGATTTTATGGTTTTGACTTTTCTTGCAGAGTACGATGTTTTAGAAAAATACAGAGTTGTTCTTAGATTTAGAAAGGGGAACAAATATTATCTTAGATTATATTATATATTATACTGCCACGCGATTTATTTACCGGACGTTTTATTATTCTCTCTTTTTATGAAAATCCCATTGACGTCATTGCAATGATAAACATTGTGTACTAACAACATTTCTCCTTAACGGATTACAACCAGCACTCGAATTGGCAGGCGTGTACTCGTTACGGTTCACGATTACCGTTATTGTTGTTGCAAGATTAAAATAATTCGCGAAGAAGGAAATTGCTTCTTCGTGCAGAAAAGCCGACACACGCGAAGGGTATCGGAATTTTGCATACGTTATTTGGTGCGCTGCATAAACTTCGCCACCGCACGTTCTATTTCCAACATCACGTAATAACAACTTTCTTATACTAGAAACCTAGGGTGATAAAAAAGAAATACTAGGGTGATAAAAAAACAGACAGAAATGATACATTTTTAATACTTACACGATAGACATTTAATGCATGTTTAATTCATTTCTTCTCGCAAAGTATCGCAAATGTAACGTAAAAGAACTCAATACAAAATTACGATGAATATTTTGAATCGAATCGAGAAAATCCAATTATTACACATAACACATACACAAAAAATTTCGAGAGAACACTTTCTGACAAATAACTTCTTACAAATGACATATAGTATGTCTCCTTTTGCGCTATAGTTATAAAACTTTTACAAATCTCATGTTGTATCTCACTCTTTATCTTTTCTGCCGCGACATTCGTTAAGCCTGGCTTTCTTCTCAACATACATCTGCATTTAAATTAACATATCCAAGACAGTTATTCGGTAATTTTGTGGTTGTACCATCCCTTTCCCTTCACACATTTTCCAGGGAGAGCCTTTCACTAATAATCTTCTTATTGCGAGTGCTGAAGATCGAGAGCATTTTTCAGTCTTATTGTGGCCGAGGATACGGACGATAATAAGCATGGAAAAAATTATTTAAACGTATTCAAAGATTTTATCTCGGATAATCGAAGATAAACATATATATTTTCACTGTGATATGATTAACTCGAATATCAAATTTTAAAATTATAATTACGTTCAATTCGTTATATAACACTTGTGTATTTTAAATAATATATATATAAAAAATCTTTACATTGAATAATTGCATTGAAAATATATTATATTAAAAAATATAATCATTATTATTATTGTTATTGTTGTTATTATTATAGATATTATAGACTTGCTATAACAAGCCATTACCTAAGCTTTAAGTCGTAAGAAATGGACCAATCACAGTCGAATGTGAGAAGAATAATTGACTATGATTGGTCAATTTCTAACGATTTAAGACTTAAAGCTTAGGCAATGATTTATTGTAGAAAACCTATTAGACATTTGTAAGTATTTAGTGATTATTGATTGATAAGCACAATATATTCTTTGCGAGGTAAAATATATATCAAGAAAGATAAAAAAGGAGAAGAACGATTATCAGAAGTCGTTATCTGAGATTGTAAATGGAAATATACATATATTGATTCAAATTTACTCATAAATATTAAAATATGCACATGTTTTGTTAGTTGTCTGATCGTCTTGTTTACGTTTTTTTTTAGCAAATGTCGGACGTAGTAAAAAAACTTAACGTTGTACATGTCACCGGCGCTTTACGTATAAGCAATGTAATTGTTGCCAATTACGCACGAGACTTCTTAAGCATACTAGAGGAACGAGAAGAAACTTGTCGATCGACGAACTTACACCGTACATGGTTAGATCGACATGATCTGGATCATTAATCAATATCCTTAATTTGTAGTAGTGCATCTGATGTAACTAGAATTGCATGTATTGATTTACGCTGAGTAATCTATCTCAATCGGAAACTCACGTAAACTCGCTTTAGGATTAATGCAGTGGCAAAATGATATGTATATAATAATATCTTACGTGAGATAATTAATGTTATAAATACACATATACACGTAGTGATAGAATGTTGCTAGATTATACAGAAGAAAAACTAAGATAATTTGAAATCTGCATTGATGTTTACAACGGGTTCAACAATCTTAAACCTGGTAGCTTAAAAACTACACCAGTTGCACACAGCAATGACAACAATATAGGCCACACAAAGCATACAATAAATGGATGTACATCGCTGAGGATGGCTCGAATTGAGCTGAAATGTACGAGATGTAAGCAGTTAGAAAATGCACGGTATTACAAAAGGATTACGCAAACTACTACTGCGGGACCACTCTCACTTATCCGATAATTTTAAAATTCTATATTTTAATACTGAGAGTCAGAGGCACACCAATATTATAATTAATATTATTGTAATGGTAGATAAAAATATTTTTTCGATGTCCCACATTCTGTCTCTATTTTTTTATATTCTTATGGGATATTTTTGAAGATTAAGTGGTGAAATTTGAAAGCAATATCAAGAGAAGTCTCGAAACAACCCTCATGTATTAGGTGTTAAACTTAATTCCTGCCGTTTTTCGTCTCCAAAATTGATTTGTTTCAAAGGGAAATACCTTAATCAAAATATTATTAATAAAGTATTATTAATTAATAATAAAGTAGAAAATGGAGGAAATAACTTTGATTAAGGTATTCATTCATCTTCCCTTCGAAACAAATCAATTTTGGAGACGAAAAACGGCAGGAATTAAGTTCAACACCTATAAGTATTTTTAAATAAAAGTGATGTATCCTTAATGTATCCTTTATGAATCCTTCATAAAATGTCCTTAGGCAAAAATGATGGGGCCACTAAAGTATGATGTACATGGTCGTTTATTAAATGACACCTTACTATGGCGAAAAATTGGTGTCAAGACAATAAGAGTGAGATTTTTTGGTGAAAGTATGCGAAATGAAATATCGCGGTCTACTTCGCTAGATCGCCGGACAGGATGTATGGTGACATTCCGCTTTTGGCTTTCGTTTTTTCAAATTATGCAGTCGCAATGGACAATGTATGCTACTGAGTGGTTACCGGAAAGATCAGAGAGCGGACTTGTACTGACTTTCTTTTATTTGCGTCTCATTGTCATTACATATTTGACAATCCAGGTTAGAATACCTGATTCTTTTCGACAACTTTTTCTCTCTGCGAGAATTACGCTTTTACAAAAATATCTAAAAATTTAAGTAGACATAGATCTGAAAATAATTTTGTTCATTTCAAAATAATCAAAATAATTACGTTAATAAGGAAATTCGAAGAAAGCATTTTAAACGTTACTGCAAAAAATTTTAACATTCTAATAACAAGCTTGAACGACTTGCATAATTATTTTGATAAATTCAACGAGAGACTATTATCTAGCTAAATTTTCAAATTTTTTCAACAAGACGTTCTTTCCGTGTATATATTTAGGAGTTTCTTACATAAATATATAATTAAAGTTGTTAATATAAATTTCGACGTTTTTTTTTATTCCCAATTAAACAACTTTCGTATATAATTTTTGAATTCTTAATTAGGATATTATAATTTTTAGATATGTGTGGAGTATAATGACGTTTTTGCTATCATAAAATTGTTATAGGTGTATTAAAATTTAACAATAATTGCACATAGCCAAGTGTGTTACACATGACATTTAGCGACGTGCGAAAGTGTATTTACTATTATACACAAAGACAAAGCGTTGTATTATTGTTCTGACACCAACTTTGATTCTAACTACACCTGTTCCGGATTTACCACTTTCCGTTTGCGCTTTCATAAGAAACGTTCTTCATTATCTTGCTATCTTAGTCATATACCTCACACACATATTGTATGTGTATTTGAATGTGTTCATACAAACGTAAGATCTTGTTCTCTTACGGCATCGTTTAGCTACATGTCCACGCTATAAAACGCGTTAAATATAACTTGTGAAAGCTATAAGTCAATCGATTACGTATTTTTAATTAATTTAATTTGATTATTCAATCACGATGCAATGAAATAGACACGTATATTGTTTATAAGAATTGAAAAATTATAAGCGTTACAATTTTTTTTGCAGCAAATATTTGCATATGTCAATCAAATATTATTCTCTCTTCATAAAATACATTTATTCTTCATACTATACATTTATTCTGCAATACATTTAAATTACTTGTAAACATTTATTCTGCAATACATGTAAATTACTTATAAGTTTATGAAATTTTACATAAAGTATTTTTTTCTCTATTCGTTTAAAAGCCAAGTATATGATAATATTATGTCAAAGTTTTACTTTTAAAGCGTTTTTTTTTTTTTTTTTTGCGAAATTGTAAGAGGTATCATTAGCTCGTATCCTATTTCTAATAGAAGAATTCCTGACATGTATGATTAAAAAATCCTTCAAAAGCAACCCAGGTACAAGCACAGCATGGTACAAAGTATGAGTTGACTGCATAATCATATAGAATGTCGATTTAATAGAAAACGACAGTGTATCGAGACGCTTAGAGGTTCATATGAGTCTCGCACGTATGTGTCAAGTAAGGGCGCTCACGCAAACTGACCAGGTAACATTTCGTCACGGTCGATGTGTGCAAGGTGCGCAATAAATCATATCCTTCGCGACAAGGACTGCTGCATAACAGTTATTACATGAGCTGTGGGAGATAAATTAAAGATCGAAACAAAGGGGGACGAGTGCAACGCGTGGGTTGCTTTATTGCGGAAGGATTAAGGTGAATTTTCACGGTTTGTTTTTATTTGTTATTCATTGCTGATCGAATGAAAGAGAATGTATTATAAAGAATTGTTCCATAAAATTTGTTATTCGTGAAACGATAAAAGAAAATGTCATTCTTTAGCTATTTAAATGAAGGACAAGCAATACTTGATTTGAACATTTAAATCTAAATTAGACTTTTTTATCATCATAAGTACAAAGTTACTTTTAAAGGGCATAATTGAACAATTTTCGCTAACATTGAAATAAAATTTGCTTCCAAATGCGTGATTTGCGATCATATATCAGTATAAATAAATCCTTGAGTTTGGATTAATTTTTTGATGAAAGTTTGAAACATAATGTAAAAAATGACGTAACAAATGGAAACTTACAAGCAATGCCAATGCTTGATTTGAAAGTTCAAATCTGAATTAAATTTTTTCACGAGTACAGTATTATAGCATGGCAATTTTTTGCTAACATCGAAATAAAATTGGTTTCAGGTGATTCACGACCATGTTCGCCAAGAGCGGAGCTGTGTAAGTTCGCCTTTACGATCGAGAGATGAACATCCGTGAAGCGCGCCTACCGGATCGATTTTGCGGTTCGTGTGTTGTATTTCGCGGTGAGCTCTTTAATTATTGTCCCGCGTTACACGCATTAAATCGGCCGGAAAGAAAAAAGGGAAAGAAAAAACCACGCATTGTTTTCGCGGGGACTTTCTCTCGACAGATCTCACGAATCATGCGCACCTACCGAATCGGTGAAGGAAGTATGTCCAAACTTATCACGACCGATCGCTTACAATTTCAATTATGATAACCGCGCGTTGGCAGCGGGAAAATGAGATTCGTAATATCGATCAGATATTAATAGGTGCCTCGTAGGTGTCGAAGCCAAGCCTCGGATTTGATGGAGAAAAATGACACGTGACCTCGCGCGAAGATAAGATCGCGCGCAAGGAAAGTTGCGTTTCCTGCTTTTTAAGAGAGCTCGTTAACCGAGGTTTAACTGTCGTGTTCGTTGAAGGCGCATAACGCATATTAAAACTACCTGCGTCAACTGGTTGAACCGTCGGCCGTTAAATCTACTTTTACATCTCGCGTGCAGTGACAACCACTCGAATCACGATTTACGTATCGCGGTCTGACCAACGTTCGCGGATTGTTACGGCGTTGCAAAGCGTGTCCTATACGGTGGGTGAAAGCGATCGACCTGAGAGACATTATTTAATATCCTAAGTCGTGCGTATGTTGCCGCGGAAAAAAAGGATACAACTTGTCCATTGCAGCCAGGCACATAACTGGGAAAAATTCGAAAATCGCGCGGCCGCTCGTGCGAAACGAATTGCAACTCTCGATCGTTTTTCAGGAAATGTTACCAGTTGTACGATCTATGTACGAAAAATACAAGATACGTAAGCCACGCTTATCATATCATGCATCTCTGGTTAAAAATGAACAAATTAGAATTTTGAGTTGGTCGAATCTATTATAATTCTAGTTGAGATAACCGGAATTCTGATTGATATGATCAGAACCTTCCCTGAAATGTATGCAGTTATACTAGACATCTATCCAGTTACTATCTAATATTACTGTATTCTCATTAGTTGTGCCAATACTGTGTAGGAAATGGACAAGAACTTGCACCGAGAGAAAGGACTTTGTTAATTTAGCAAGTCACCAGAGTACCTTTAATCGGTGATCGGTAAATATGTGACAACAAATTTTGTTGTTGTGATTGCTACTAGTCTGCTATACCAATCAATTATTAGTAACAGAAGCAAACTATATAGAATCTAACCTATCTTTTGGATAGACTTTAGGCTCGTTTACATAGAATTCGTAGATGATCGTGGAGTCTTAAGTCGTAGGAAACCGACCAAGCACAGCCAAATATAGGGAGAATACTTATTAGAATTGGTCAATTTCTTACGATTTGAGACCCTGCACAACCATCTACGACTTTTATATATGATTCTCTTATTTGCAAGCAATACTATTGATTATTTGTTACATTGACGAATTAATTTGCAATCGTAACAATCGTTTTTTTAACAAATATCACATTTGCTGTCCCTTGATTTGTTCCTATAACAAAATCATTTCTCTCAGTGTGATAGAGTTTTATTCTGTCCATTTCATGAGCAGTTGGCTTGCTTATTAATCAATTTAATATTCATTATTTGATATGTTTCTATTCAGTAACTGGATTCAGATTTACACAATTTTTGTACGCAGTAACTGCAAGCAAAGCGTTACATCCTGATTGGGATCCTATAAGTAGGTTTCCTTCTCAGTTACTAGATAGAAGTTGGTATAGTTGTTTAGTAACTGTTCAAAAAATGCATGAAATTTCTACCAGTCTGTTTGCCCACTTTTGACCAGAAATTTTTCTCTGTGTATACAGGGTGTTCCAAACTTTTTGACACACCGCTTGTAGACTGGACTGAACTGAGTCGAAAGTTCTTTACCATTTTGCATTTATCGCAATATATAATTAACGGGATATTATTTTCTAAAGATTAATTGTCGAATAAGCGGGTAAAATCGACGTAAAAGACAATTTTAAGATGCCTTTCAGAGTTCTTTATATGTGTTTATAAAATTCCATCAGATCTTTCGCAAATAAAAATTTACTAGGAAGCTACCTGATTTACTTTTTCGTTATATAATATCTGAGTAATTAAATTTTATTGTAAGAACCGTGTTACAAATTATTTATTAGGAGTAGCTATGATGGAATATCCCGATTATATCACCATTATCGCGTAGTTTCTCACAGTCTCAGCCGATTACGTATGAAATAGAAACCGATTTAATATGAAATAGAAACCTATTTAATAAGTTCGCGGAATATTATATCTTCGCACGACTATTTTAAACTTATTAACTTCATATTATACCGATGTTTCACATAATGTAATATGATTACATTATGCGATAATTATGGGAATTGTATTCCGTTTTGTGTGATAAGATCTGAGCAAAAGAATTGCCGAATTGTTCGGCAGTACGACCCTTTTCTCGCGGATCGCGATAGAAATACTTACGTAAATGCAATCGCGCGCGATTTTTATTGCATATATAGACACTAATGCACCTGCGTATACTTATATATGTACATATATAGAGCGGAACGATGCGAGTCCAGTAAAATGCATAAAAAGTTTAGAACTAAAAGGGAGGGAGGAAGTAAATTCACAATTATTAGCTGGTTGATTGACAAACCGAGTTGACGCTTATCGCTAAAAAGTTATCGACAGACAAATAACTTGCTATATCATAACGTTGTAATTACAAGACATAGATTGAGTAATTCTGGAACTGAAATGATCTGGAAAGAGTGATTTAAGTAAGTATTAAAAAAAAAAGTTATTTTTGTATATAATTTCCTTAATCTCATATCATAAAGTGGCTTGAATGATTATACAAGATTATACAATGTTTATTAAAAATTTTCTTTCACTTCCTGCCGATTTTTTCGTAGTAGAATTATTATAAATAAATCATTTTATAAGAAATTAAAAACGAAAGTCTCTGCAAGTTAAATTTAAAAACTGTGAATTAATAGCATGTTATTTTCCATATAACTTCAAATAATTAATTTTAATTACAACTATAATCAGATGTTTTATATTGAAAATTATTAACTTATTGCTCAAAGAATTTGTAATTTATAGAGAAAGTATGATTTCAAGACGTCAGCTGCATATAGATGCATAAAATATAGATAGATTTTGCGAAAAGAAAAATGATTGCAGTTTGCTACCTTAATGTTTGATGGATACTAGAAATGCAGGACATTGGTCACTTTCTGTAAATGTAACTACTTTGTAAACAATTTTACGATTTCCGCTATAACACGCAATTACTCATGATGTGAATGCGTGACGTATTTACCAATTGGTCCAGCTTGACATAAAACTGGCAATGCACCAAGTAAATATCTTCCCGGTTTTTTTCAGAATATTCTTTTAGTATTCAAAGCTGCGGGTTACAAAGAAACTGCAGATCAAAGATAGAAGAAAATAATAGTCGTGATATGTATCGTAAATAATCAAGAAACATTTTATTTTAATGTATTATATTTTAATAATAATAATAATAATAATAATGCTAAGAACTTTATAGTAATAATTATAAAATAATTGTAGTAACACAATTTAATATTTCGCAAAACTAACATGTATAATATGAAAACATTTCGTTTGAAAAACAAGATATCGTAATTATATTTGATCTTAATAAAAAAATATGTAAAAGAAATAGAATGAAATATATAAAAATACTCTCTAAATCTGAATCAGTGGATAGTCACTAATTACCCAGTGGCATACTTGACACTGCTAATCAGTGAAGTGAAACTAAAAAAAAAAGAATGTTTGAACATTACATACATAAAATACTGATAGCTCTACACGAGAATTTCAATTTTCTAATACCGTATTCATTGAATTTAAGCACTAAAACAAGGTTAGTCAGATCACATAATAAAGATTAGCTAGATTTAGGATCTCACATTTCATTCACTGATTACCAGTGGCATACTTGGCACTGATATCAGTGATTATCCACTGATTCAGATTTAGAGAGTAACAAAAGGTAAATATGAATTTGTAGAGAACAATAAACTAAAAGTAAAAATGAGATAATAAGTTGAACGAAATTGGAAAAACGAGGATAATCTAATATTCAAATATAATATAGAGTTCAAGTATTTGATCGTAATATAGGAGGAAGTTACTCGAAATTGTATAGACTGACATGGTGAACAGGATAGTAAATTTTGATAACAAATGGATGCTGTTGGAATGAAATTTATAGTTTGCATGCACCATTTGCATACTAAATTTTACACGATAATAGCATTGTAATTTCTCAAATTCCTATATACATACATAAAATATAGTTTAAATCAATTTTTTCTGAAATTCAAATCAACATCGGTTGTAGCCGTCGTTTGAAATGCAATGTTTGAGCGGCAGTCGCCTTACATTTTAATCGCCAATGGCGAGAAACCTTCGGCATCTGTCATTAAAGCTTGCGAGATAGTAGTTAACGTTTAGAAACTAACGTATGAATTAAAATGTCAACCAAACTAATCGCTGTATACGATTTTTTTCTGCCGAGTACACCACTGATGTCTGTAAAGCGGGTTTATACAGCTGACGAAATTCAAAATTACGAAATGCCGCAATGCATAATGAATGGCAAATACTGTCCGTCGTAAATGTCACGGAATAAAAACATAATCCGCGCGCACCGTGTGTCGGTGATCCGATTATGCAATGGTACAATACAAAAATTTCGCACGTGTAATAAAAAATTGCTCTTGTCTACATTAATTTTGCCGGAAATAACGCGATCTGATCGGCGAATCGCACGCCGTGAAACTGCAAAACTTGGCAACCTGATCCATATTCAAATATACGATATTAGTATGAGAGCGTATAGAAGGAAGTTGTAACATTTTTTTATGGCGCTGTCTGTATCTGTTTCCCAGATATTCGCGAGTATACGTGTGGAGGAATAATGCGCGTTATGCACGCAATCTCCTTAAAGTACATACCTATTAAAAATTATAATATTTATAATCGAATTAATATATGCTCGATGTAAATGTAAATCAAGCTTGAATTAAAAGAAAAACGTTTCCTATATCCGCAACAAAAAATTATAATGATCCGTGCATGCGGAGGGCAACGATGCAATTCCGACAATTTCAGGCGCTAAAGAAGTCATTAAACCGAGCGATATCTTCATCTTTCTGAAGACCGTATGCACTTTCTCGTGACGTTCAGTTTTAGTGGTGCTCGCAGTAGTAATAAACGCGATGTCCATGTAATTGTTGTGTGTCTGCTAATTATACTTTTACGGGTAAAATACGTACTAAACATACATTCCACTTTCCTACCGTGCTATTATTTATGCTATTGCATTATACACTTGTGCATCTTCCCGAAGAAATCTTGCAGCATAGTTTCACAAAAGGAATTTATGAAGGAAATTTCAAATCAAACGTGATATGTTTTAACCCAAAATATGCTTTAAAAAACATTCGCGATGAACATTAAACATAAACGATAAAAGAAATGATTTGGACTACATGTCATCTAATACTTGTTATGAAAATGTATTATACTTTTAGGCTTTTCTGTTGTAAGCCTTTAATTTTTAAGCGGTCGGACACTTAAGCTTTAAATGAAGCTATATACATCTTTCTTTTCACATTTTCAACCTCGCTACTTTTGTATTCACAAATTCGCTCATTTGTTCTTCCTTTTCTCATGTATTCTTTTTTGTAACTAAAGACTCATCGGGGAAGGAAACGGTTTCGAATCGCAACGGCACTTCGCTACCGCTGGTGTCTACCATCGCGGAATGCATGCCGCCTTGTAAGGACTTGCGTGTTACGCGTAGAGGAATTGCCGCGTGTACGTGCTTACATCACGGTGGCGGAGAAAACGAAGAGATGCTGCGCTTATCCGCAATATATATGCAGGGCATATATGTTTGCCAGCACGTGTTGTCCCACTATGTATCCCTGCCTGCTGCAAGCTTATCTTCGCCTGACCAAGCAGTACAACATTTGCTTGTAAAAGACGTGATTTTACATTAAACGCGATAAAAATGGATAAATTAAAAAAATAAATGATAATTAAAAAAATTAAATCTGGCCGCTTTGAGAAATTTAATAAATAAAGTTAGAAAACCAAAAAGAGCCAACGCGGATGTTGGTGCGTAACTTAGAGAGCTATTACGTTAACATATAATTAAATAATCGAATGCTGTGATTAATAAACGTTTTTGTTTCGTCTTAGTATAATTAAGGTAATTGATTATAATAATGAACTACAAATGTTACATTTCAAAATTACAGTCTACAATTAGTGTTACAGAATTACAATTAGTGTTACAAATTAAAAATGCTGGTAATGTCTAATCTCGGATTACAGCAATCAACGTAAAGGAAATTATAACAAAAATTTATCGCATTACCGCAATAATACAATTGTCCAATACAGGTCCATAAGATATTAAGAGCAGTAGTGAATTGGTAAAGCGATTTAAATAAATATTTGTCATGCAATCTTAAGAACAGATCTCAGTCAAGATTTAATTATTAAGAAAGGAAATTTAACGCACTTGTTAATTTTGTTAGAAAGTTAAATTGATTAATCTTGATGTTAATATAAATCAAATTTAACATATGGAATAGAGAAAAAAAGAGATGTAATTTGAACGACGTTAATTCTTAAGAAAGGAAATTTAACGCACTCGTTAATTTTGTTAGAAAGTTAAATTGATTAATCTTGATGTTAATATAAATCAAATTTAATATATGGAATAGAGAAAAAAAGAGAGGTATTTTGAACGACATAATAAATTCTACAAATTTATATAGATTACCGATTTGTAAATAAAAATAAGCTAACAAAATAAAATTGTTTTATAAATGGATATTGATTTATCTGGCCGTATTTCATCTTGTAAATACAGTCTTTTAAATATCGACTTTTATTTGTTTGTACTATCAGGTATCTTATTTTTTAAAATTTCTTTACATAAGTACAAAATAAATTGGAATAGGAATATTTTCCATAAATATGAATTTTCCGTTTAAATCAATAATCAGGGTGTTACACGATTTCCACAAAAAATCAAAGTACCATATAACTTCAAACATATGATTGTGCTGTTTGATAATGCTATTTCCATTTTTCCCGGGTCTCGCCTATATTATTTTCCCCACTAGGTAATTTCATTATTGCGTCTACATATTTGAATTCCACGAGGAAAGCGGAATGACCTTCCCACGATAACGGCGAGCAGGAGAGCACAAGAT
Source organism: Trachymyrmex cornetzi (assembly GCF_001594075.2). NCBI lineage: Eukaryota > Metazoa > Arthropoda > Insecta > Hymenoptera > Formicidae > Trachymyrmex > Trachymyrmex cornetzi. Next base: position 32,422 of record NW_017299893.1, on the reverse strand, counting down.
CGAACGTGTGTACGTGGATGACGCGGCTTTCGCGGTGCGTTACGCCTTGCGGAATGCAACGGCGGACAACAGGGACGAGAACGACGACATGAGCAGACATGAGCCGCGTTCCTGATGGCGAACTCTTATGCACGTGTACGAGATTTTATCTCGCATCTCATGCGTCTCCGCCGGGAGCCCGATATTGTGTCGCACGCGCACACCGTAAAGATTCGAAAGCCAATTGTACTGATCAGCGGAGTTTACATACCGGCATGAATGCGTGTCTACATCTCTTCAGAGATTTCGTGGCGACTGAAATATACGACCACTTCAAGACCATTCAAGTTATACCTTCCAGCGATACAACAAATCGTCAATCAAAGTATTAAAGTGAACAGGAATGATTATTTCTAAACGCTTATATCTTTATCAATAATACATAATACAAAAATATTAAAATTAAATAAATAATCAATGCACATATGAGTTTTAAGTGGAATGGCTACTTCTAAACCTTTATATCTGCTCTTAATAAATAATTAATATTGTCAAAAAGAATTGATTACTAACTGATGGATAATTATTTATTACAACTAATGACTGTGTAATCAGTACATTGAAACAGATTTACCGGTTACTGAAACGTAAAAAAAATTTGTCGAAATAATATTTATTCAATTCTATCAAGCTTATATTAATCATTAACTGATAAAATTTCTTTGCTGTCCAGTTTAGTTATCAGTTAACTGATCGGTTCTAAAATTCAGTTATATTCAGATTTATTTGATTTAATTATAGAATTAATAAATTGACAAAGAATTGAGAAAACTTATCAACAACTGATGATAACAATAAGTGATTACCAAGTTTCCTTGAACTATTATGAAACTGATATTTAAAAACTAGATATCAACTGAAGAATATAACAATCTTACAAACTGTTGGAAAAACTGAAGTGATGACTATAGTCATCAGTTATTAATGGCACGCAGTATATCTAATCAGTCTTTTAGCGTTATTTAGAAATCAATAATTAAAACTGCAACAATTGAATATTATTAGTAACTAACTTTCGTAATCGGTCACTGTCATCACTGACAGAACTTCAACTTATTGATGATTCAATATTGTCAGTTACTGATGCAGTTAATGAGGCTTTTTCTTAAGGGTGTGCATTGTTAGATAAAACAGTGTAATTTATTTCTTAAAAAATAAGAGGAATAACAATCCATAATTATGCAATTTGTTGAACCAATTATATTTAATAAAATTATCTGTGTGCATTGAAATGTTTAACATAATAATTATAAGTTAATATTTCTTTCATTTTTTATAAATTAACCGACAAGCGCGCGTTACGTGCATTGCCTAAAGCAACCTTCAGTTTACCTTGACTATTACAAATTGGTCCATACTAAATTGGCATGAATCCCTAACGAAATGTCATTTCAGTTGTTATGGTCTTTTTGCAACGGAAGGAAATCATTTAATTTCAAGGCTTTTCAATCGGTGATCCTTTATACTTACATTATGTGACATATTTACGCAAATTTTGAATACAGACAAAAAACATTAATTATTTTTTCGTTCAAATTACCCGAAATTGTACACAACAACGTTATGTTTCTTGTATAACTCGTTAAAAGTCTCGTTTTTCTGGATACTATATCTATGTTACTGTAGCTATGATACTGTATCTATGTTACTTAACGAATGAAACGGTGCTAAATGCATCGCTAAAATGCATCGGCAAAATGCACTGCGCCAGAACTGTGGGCGACGTTCGAGACTGACGCTACGTACGGGCGCCTCGAGTGAAAATCGTAATTAATCACTCTCGAACACGTGGGAGTGCGAACAATCGCTGATTGACGGTTCTCTGCGCTGGGCAATCACTTAATCGCCCCTTTGGAAATCTCTCTGCGCACCCACCTCACGGTGATCCCCTGTGATTTCTATTTGCCGCTAGTTGCCCCAATGAGTATGACAATACCGTCCATTATGCGACATGGTCAATCAATCATATTCGCATTAACCTAAACTATTCGAAATCAATTTTAAAAGAATGTGATGTCTATCTCGCTTTTGCGCGATGTCAATTGATTATCATCCATCAATTTAAAACGATTATAAGTTTTGTATCTACAGAACCTTTAACAGCTTATTATTTGTCTTTTATCTTTATAAAGTTATTTACAGCAGACGAAAATATAAAAAAATCTAAAAGTAAAAATTGAAATAATATATATCTAAAATTATAATATGCATATATCATGTAATTTTATTTTAATTATTTATCATAAATTGTTTTATTCGTATATATTGAATTTTTTGAATTTTTAATAAGTCCTTCTTTTAGCTATTTAAATATCAAAAGAAGGTTTAACCAACTTTCTTTGTGTACGACTATATATAACTGTACGACACTATTGTATTCAAGAAAAAAATTATTCGAATGTCAAATGCAGACTTGAAAGTAATCGATATCCATGTATTTTCGTATCGCGCTCGTCAAATTTAATTTGCCGACAGCAGGCATCGGGTTACGCCCTCAATGAGTTGCGATTCTTATCGCAAAAGGCGGGACGCAATCAGCTCATTAAATTCACAGTAAGTAACTTTGCCCTTTTCTCTGTACTATCCGAAACATCAAGAAATATGACAATACTAATATTTTCTTTGTCTGCTAACATTTATGTAATGTCGCGTATATATGTACATATGTATGGACATGTATGCATGCATTTACGTGTTATAACAATAATTTGAATGTTTATTCAATTCCCTTTTACTATATAACGTAATTTATAATAAGATCTCAATATAGGATAAATATTATTCTCTAAAAAGGACAATATTATTAATTAGGTTACCGTCTGTGATTGTATAAGAGCATACGTAATGTCATAGTACCCTATGAACGCAACGCTGAGCTAAACAAGTTAATCTAAATAGCATTGATGTAATAAGGATATTACAAAAATGAAGAAATTACGGAAACTTGACATATGCAATACTGAACAGAAATAAAAATCTATATTCAAAAATTAAATTATTTTGAAACTAATATTTACTTTTATTTAATTAAAATCGTAATTAATTTATTTTTTGTTTTCTAGTGTAATATATAATTAATAAGAATTATGAGTTTCGACCATAATTTCTAGAAACACGTTTGAACAGCATTTCATGCTGTTTTAGCTATTAGAAAAAAAATTGTTACGCTTGAAAGGAACGTTTATCTCATATTCTAACTGCTAACACACATTCTGAAGTTGTATTATTTTTTTCAAATGTCTAAAAATATTTATTCGTAAAGATTTGTTATCTTAATATTGACTCTTACGAACGCAATTCATGTGTTATCTTTAAAAGTCATTCCACGCTTTCAATCTAATTACGAAATGTATCACGAAATGCCGCTTAGCCGTTCTACAGTGGTAGCACCTCTTATATCACGATCACCTAGAACGCGAAGGCATTTTGAGACCCTGCAATTCATGCCATGTAGGTATTTGCGTGAAACGTGTATTTATTCGTTAAACCAGTTTCGTTAGTACCTATCGAATTAAACGTACAGCAATTTGATGCCTATGTAATGACTCATTAGCTACATACATGGCTCGTGCATGTCTCCCTCTCAGTACACTTTACAGTTTACATAATTCTCCGTATAGTATCCAATTATCAAATTCATAGTATCCTTAACCTGTGACTGTTTATGAACGCAACACTGATCAAAACTTTTCTCATTACGCGGCAAAATACTTTACGAAATATAAATAGGTTTGTCAGCTTGTATGTGAAGTCTATCATTCTTTCTCTTCGAATATGATAGCTTGTAAATCTCGTCAATTTTGGAATTGTGATTGTCAAATATGATCGCAGATCTTTTTAATTTCCCACGAGAGTTCCATTTGTCAAGGAAGAATGATTTACGGTCGACAAATGGAATAAATAAAGAAACAAAAGTGTCATCATATGTATTCGTTACTACAGATGAAATCATTCGAAACATATGCGATTATTGTATTGTTATTGCATTATGATATAGGCAAATAAAAAAAAGTAATGAAGAAAAATTGGTTTTATTCATAACTTTTTTGTTCAATATTATTGATTCTGACAGGATAATACATAATAAAAAAACAGTATATGCCGTTGGGAAAATTTACTGTAAAAAAAGTTAAAGTTTTAAAAGTATTTTTTCAAATATAAGAGTTAATTTAAAAAGTTTTAAAATTATCTAAAGTAATTTAAGAAATTTTAAAGAGAGAGAGTATTTTAAAACTAATTTTAAAAGAATCTCTCTCTCTCTCTCTCTCTCTCTCTCTCTCTCTTAGACGAATCGAAGGTTTTAAAAACTGATTTTAAATTGTCTTTATGTACTCTAAAGAATGGAAAAGTATCTTTAAAGTAATCTCAGTAAATCTTAGGTAATCTTAAGGTAAAATTGAAGTTTAAAGTTTTTCTATAATTTTTTATCTTAAATATAAAATTCCAATGAAATAAAATTTTTAGAATGTCCATCTTATAATTAGCTTAATTAAGATTTACTTTCTTAAAGTTATCTTAATATAAAATATATTCTAATAAAATATTTTAATAAAAATATTAACGTAGAACGTCTTCTAGATGTCTTTAAAGTATCCCTTAATATGTATTAACATATTGGTAAGTTTTATGCGTTATCTATCAATAATTAGAACAACTAAAGGTTTTATTCTTTTCTGCATCTGGAATTTTTTTAAGTGCTCTTAAGTTTTAAAGTAAGGTTAAGTTAACATAAAGTTTACCCGGGAACAGTACTTGACATCATCACTAAAGGGACACAACTGTGCTACATTTTCTCGTAAGTAAGATTAAATACAGAATAGAATACAAGGCACAGCGTTATAAGATTTTTCATTCGCATTATAACCAAATAATTTTTTAACGGCGAGCTTTCTTATAAATAAAAGAGGCTTTGCCTTGTTACAAATTCATAATTTTTATAATTATTTTAAAGATAAACTTCAAAATTGTTAACATAATTTTTTCTAATTTATAAGTTTCTTTAGTTCCTTTTAGTTCCTTTCAGTTTTTTCTTAAGTAAGTTTTAAAGTTACTTTGAAGAAAAGTTTAAAGTGTCCAAATTTATCTTTTAGATTTTTTAGATTTTCTCTACAGTAAGAGAGAGTAGTTTTTTTAAGTTTTCTAAACTAAATTTTCCACCGTGTTAAAACCGTGTTTCCTTGTTTCAATTTTTGTGTTAAACGTTTAATATATCCGAGTGTCAATTTAACGTATGACGCGATTTTATTATTTGAATATTTCGTATTAAATTAATATTCAACATTTCTTAAAAAGTTAAAATAAAACAATTTATCAGTATCTGTAAAAATAATATAAAAATAATGTATTTTTAAATTGAAATTTTAAGATAAATAAATAATACATTAATTTAATATATTATAAATGTTAATTTTACCGAAAAGATATGTTTCCACAATTTGCTTACAAACTGTATCAATATTATACCTTTATGACTTTTTGACGCAATATTTGTGTTATTTTACGCATTATGCGTATTTAATTATATTCATTCGAACTGGTAATAAACGATTTTTATTCTCGCACGAAGTACCACGAATATAAACCCTCATTAGTCCTTCTTTGTTTTTACATATGTAATTAATGGGTTGTGCATAATTATAAATATTATGTAAACATTAATAAGAAAATTTATGAATTATATATTTGATATTCACACAAAATTTCAACTAGAATTTGTTCAAGAAGCAACATATTTACGACATTAATATCATATAAATTCAAACATAAGTTTCTTATAATTAATATTTACGAACGACATTAATAGCAATGCATATCTTAGACACCATTGGTTAAACGTTAATTATTTAACACATTTAACCAATAGTGTAAATTTAACATTATCAAATGTGGGTAATATTATCGAAAGGCCTGTATATTTTTATCACAATGTAATTAACATTTTCGTGCGCATCGCTTTTATATTTCTGAAATTCCTCATTTTCCGTAATTTGAAGGTAAAGTCTTTCGTAACGAATATACTGACATTAATATTTGCATCTTATTGTCTAAATTCTGAGTAATTTCGGTTTTTGTACATTCAATATTGTAATAAAATAGAAGAAATTGTATAATCTCAAAGAATAATAATAAATCGAGAAAATTGATAAAGTTTCTTAATTTGAGTTGCACAAAGACAAAAGAAATCGCGAAATTCACAAAATGTTAATTACACCAGTACCTTCAACGAAGATTATATATTTCGTGTATAGCCTTATATTTCTTTTAAAAAGAATCGAAACAGAATTTTATAATAATTTATATGCATAATAAATACAGAATTTTTCTGTTATGACATATTCAATGCAAGGATTTGCTCATAAATATTATTGCTACAATTTAATATCATCGAAAATGACTTATAATTATATCCATGCAATCATCGATTTATGCATCCTTGGATTTACTTGAAGTCTACACCGAATAACATAGATCAGTTTACTCGTGCACAGTTCGCGCCGTTAGACAGCTTTTTAAGAAAAATCAAACGCTAGAGAGTCCGCGAGAGAGGTACGTTCTAATTAATAGTGTCGGAACGCGTCATCAACTGATATGTAATTAAATTTAAAGGCAGTCTTTCGCGTATAACGAACTGAGCGCAACGCGGAAGTCACGCGAGAGTAACATCGACGCGACCTTAATGATGCGACGCCGATACCGATATAGTCATAGACAGGATCGCAGATTTTGCACTCGTTAATTATGCCACTTGTGCCGGTCATTTAAGCCTTGCATAAGCGCCACTGACTGCAATATTTCAATGAGCGCGCAAGGGACAGTGTAATATGCGCCAATTACTTGATATGCGTCTTGTGATTTTCAGCTTCATGTGTAACGGTGAGGACGTAAATAAGGAACGAGCATCTCTCTCGTGACAGCTGTAATTACCTGGAAGCGCATCAAGAGGCTCGTACAGAGTTCGATAAAACATTAATTTGTATAAACAATCGTTTCTGAATTTGTCGCTGCAAGCAGAACTCCACTCACGTATTTGCTCTCATCAGAATAATGTTTTATGTACATTTAAATATAAATGCAATATTGAGTGCTAGATGACACAAACATTAGTACAAGTAAAATCGTGAGCGTTTTTTTCATATTTCTTAAAATTTACATTGAATAACTTATTCGTTTTTTTTTTTCATTTCTGTTAGCGTGATGCACTGATTGATTATTTAACAAGCGCAACGAGCACGGTTAATTGACTTACTAAAATTAATGTTTCCGACGTGCTTTATTTTCACGCCGTGCACCTATTCTCGTGATTTGCTCGCTAAGTTACGGAGCGCTTAATTGAAACCGTTTTATCGCGCACGAATACTTTAATCATTTTAATGGAACACAACTGTCGCTGTTGGAGAGGAAAAACGTGTAAAATTAATTTCGATTAGTTTGGTCGTTGCGCCTAGTAGTTTATTAATCTATCCGTGATATAAATACACCGATATCATTGCGTCTGTATGTCAAGTCTTTTGCAATAAATATGATCTCAAATAAGAACTTTGAAGTATCTATTTGCGTAATGACAGTAGGATGTGTAAAAAAATTATGGCTTTTTCGTATTCTGTCATATTAAAAGATCAAGGCGTAATAAAATTATTTTCTAATAATATTTCAATCACAGTTAACAAAAAATATTTCAAAATACAAATTATAAATCATTGTTGAATTTAATATAGAATAGCACAGTTTTATTTTTAATTTCTCAAGTATCTTTAAAATCTCAAGAAAAAATACCTATTAGAAAACAATTGAATTGATATGAGCTTGATATGAGCGAAAATATTACTGGAGTAATTTTAGAAAGTAAGAAGGATAGAGTAGAATACAGTTTAATATCTTGGTATGGAAGGAAACAAAATTTTTGACTTTCATATTCTTATGTAGGCCGAAGATTACCGTTAACACCATCTGTGATACATAAATCAGTAGGTATTCAATGTTCTGTTAAAGTATTCGCAACTCATGCCTTCCCTTAGAAATCTGATCAAAATCAATTTAGGTCAATGTTTCATCATTGCGTTTTTATAAAAATTTAATCATCAGAAATAAGCTACGTAAAAAATCGATCATTATACAGTCCCCTGTTATTATTTCCCGTTATTATCAATTTATGACAGAAATAATAGCAAACTATTGTCAGATTCTCAAAAATAATGTAATAATCTTTTTTGTCCATTTGATGGTTATAATGTACAGCGTATATCGAAAGTGTTGAAAAAGTGAAAAGGACATATTTGCTCTCTCTTTCCTTTTCTCTGTCAAGTGAGCCTCATATTAAAGAGAATGAAACCCCAGATATCTGAACAGATTAGAGCAGTAAATTGTACGGTATATTCCGCATTTCTCCGTCACGCGTCGATTTACGCCGTGTTTCTCTGCGCGGCGGAGAATTCCGCATGGAGATTCGAAGATTTTGTTTCGCATTATCCGAGAAAATTGGCTTGTGTGTCGACTGATGATCATTCCATCGCGAACACCGTCGACATACGCGACGTTAATGTTATTTTCACAGCGGGATATTAATATCAATGTTTCGAGAAAAGTGAGTCCCTAACGACGCGTGTCTGCGCGACGCTCGTGGAAGCCTGACGGCTGAGTTTCCACACCGCGGAAACGTTCTACCGACGTTATCACTTTCATCGGAATTTTTTTTTAATACCGCAGATACGGCATGGATACAAGGTGCACAGCCCGCCTCAGTATTGTTGATCGTTGAAGCGTTGTGAGAGATAAATGAGAGAAAGACAGCGATGTCTCAACTCCCTTTTCTTGCTGCCTACAGCTATCAACATATAATTATCATATGAAAGTATAAAGGAAGAATATGATTTAATACGCACTTTTCTAGGAAAAATAAGTTTCTACGTTTATCATCTTCTTTGTTTTATTTTTTATTTATCCGTAAGTAATGACCAAAAGTCCTTAATTGTCTTTCATAAAAAAGAATAAGAGTTATTTTTTTAATATTTTCTTCTATCTTCTTTTTATTTCAAGCATTTTAGATTTCTTTAATATTCTCGTTAACTCACGTTTCTCAAAATTAAATTTTCCAAGAACTTAAGAATTTTTAAACATGATTTCTAGTTTTATTTTAATTTAATAAAGTCTCTTACTTTTAATTAACTAAAATTACATTGCTATCATACATTTCAAAATTAATTTTAAATTACCTTTACTTTTGTATTTTATTTTATTTTATTTTATCGCCATATCGATATGTTGGGCTTTATATCAAGTATTTGTTTCGCAACCAAATAGAGAAAAACTGCGGTCTATCGCAAAATGTTTCTCATTTTTTATACACTGACCCATATATATTGCAAATACGAAGGATGGATTTCTCGAAGCGATTTTCCTAAAGAAGAAACATCGTTCGCTATTTTCTCGGAAAAGGCCCATCTAACGATTGTAGACACATTAAAATGTCGTCTGTATATGAAATGTACGTGTAAATGCGATTCTAACGGCGTACCTGAATTAATTTAATCACCGTAAACACATCACATTGTACGCTACTTCGCAAAGTTTAATCGTTTGTGTACATCTATGTTTTCAAGGATCATGGAGAAATCTTAATGTAGTCATCTGCGTAGAGACGAATGTTTCCCACGGGTTCTGCAAAATAACAATTTGAAGTAAGTTTCTGAATATTATATTAAAAAATTCTAAATTTATTAATTTATTCTTATTATATTTTAATATATTATATTATTTGACTATAGACATTTTTAGGCTCTAATTAAATCAATAAGGAATAAAAAGCCTTTGAGAGCCGATGCTAGATGTTATTGCAATTATCTTTTATTGTATATAATAATTGAAGTAGACGTTTCGATCCTCTTCAGTAAATATATTAAGGCTCCTGAGTAGTCACTACAGCCATATTGAATCGTAACGTTAGAAGCGAGAAATGACGCGTTAATTTTTATTACGTGTTATTTGTAAATAAAGACAATTTGGATAAAACAAAATGATGAGATTGCTTTAAAATATTTGTAAAAATGGATTAAAATTATGCTTATTCCCCCTGACAATCAGTAAATAATCGTAAAAAATTATGAAGGTTATATAAAATGCTTTTATTCAATGTGCATGCGTAACTTATTTTCACTTACACGTGCCTTTATCATTTTTTACGATTATTTACTCACTGTCAGGAGGGATAAACACAGTTTTCGTCCATTTTTACAAATGTTTTAAAGCAATCTCATCATTTTGTTTGATTCAAATTGTCTCTATATTTATAAATGACACGTAATAAAAATTAACGTATCATTTCTCGCTTCTGATATCACAATTCAATATGGTTGTGGAAACTACGCAGGAGTGTTTAATGATAAAAATATTTGTATATGATAATTAAAGTAGATTCTTTTCAGTTTTGATCCTCTTCAGTAAATACATGAATAATAAAAATATTCGCTCTCCCTAATTTTCAGACATTGATATACATATGAATGCAAATTGACTTATCTAGATACACATTATTCACAGTTGAAATTACAACGAACAAATATTCTTATCATTAATATATTTAATGAAGAGGATCTGAATATCAAAATGTCTACTTCAATTATTATATGCAATAAAACGTAATTGCACTAACATCTAGCATCGGCTCTCAAAGACTTTTTATTTCTTATTATATATTATTCAAAGTATTTTTCTTTGATTACTTGAATACTTTCCATGATTCTTTGAAATTATTTAAGTTTCATAGGTTTCAATATGAATGTATATAATGTCATTTTTTCTTGATATAAATTTAACGCAAATCATTATATTATAAAAATCTTTAAGGTTGCAAACATTCATTACAATATCGTTTTTACTTCAAAAGTTATATAAAAGAATTAAGTTTTTCAAAAAGGGGGAAAAATTATTTTTTTACTTAATAGAAAATTATTGACTCAAATAATATCAATAAAAAATAACCTACTTGTACAAACGTGATCAAATTTTTGTCATTTTTATTCCACAGTCCTTAAAAAATTATCCGTTTTGAATCGTGACAATTTTGATAAAATTATTATCCCATAAAATTATAATAAATTCCAAATAAAAAATTTATCAAAGTGCCATAATTCGAAATATCACCAACAACAGTTTATATTTTATCTTAATTAGCTGAAATGACTATAAATTTAAAATAAAACAGTTTCTTCGAACTTCAATCACCAAAATAGTCTTAACTCTAAATATTCTCTGTAGAAGACTCCTTTTTATTTACAAAAATAATACAACTTAAAATATGTTACTTTTATAAAAAGTACTATGATCTCTGAAAATTTTAAGAACGATACAAATGCTATTTGCAGACCAACTTAAATTTAGTTTACTTTTAATCACTAATAGAATAATCTCTTTTATATCTAACTCATTAATAACAACAATTCGAAAATCACATTTTTTTTATTGTGTTACTTTTAAAGTAAAAAAACGATATAGATGTTCAATAAATAATAATATGTTTAATTATGATTCAATTATACAGTAGCGTTATATTTTTAATAACATAGAAAATACGATCTTTACTAACGCGCTTTATACGAAAATTTCCATAAACCTCCAATCACACATGAATTTAATTACCAAATTATAACTGCTTCAGTAATGAAATTACTCGATACACTAATGAAGTGTTGAGAGAAACGCTCGCGGGCGAACAGTACAGCTGTTTCCCTTTAATTATTCTGGGCGCGTGAATTTTACAGGCACCCACCCATATATTGGCCCGTAGAGAGAAACTGCCACTAACACGGTTTTCCACGCGAGAAGAAAGTGTTTTCCATACACGCATTCGCACTTAAGCACGCACGCACGCGGTTTCCTAGTAGGTGCATTTCAGTGAGGTTTATGTGAGTGCGAGATGTGAAATTCAGAGTGTGGATCACGCAAGTAAGAACTTTGTTCGCGAGTCATTAACGCGGGGCCCAGGGACGTTTTTCTGCCTCAGAATGTGTTTTTAGCGGTTCTAGCCGAGCCAAGACGAGATTTGCTGGGCGATAGCATTCAACCGTGTGTAATTGATGTCATTAGTTCGCCGGGAGTAACTGTTGCACAATTGGCGCGCGCTCCAAATGTTTGTCCGGAGTTACCGGCATTGCCGGAAACGCTCGTGTACGGGACCACTACCGGTCTAGCTCTTCATCTTCCGCCCATTTACGTAAGCGAAATCCTATGATACAACCGGAGCCGATTGCACTAATTAACTCTTTTGGACGATCAATATTGCTTTACCATTGAGGTATTGAATGCTGCTGTCAACAATCACGCATTTCTCATTTATAAAAAAAAAAGTTTCGACGATATTATCACGTAATTATGGGAAACGCACTCTCTCTCGTACGCACGATGAAAGACGCTAGAAGAATATATTAATCATATGAAAGATACGGAGCTGTAGAATAAATTCGCAGCAATAAATGTGCCAATCAAATAAACGCATTACTTTCGCTTTCATGCGCCGGCGTACTGTAATACTTACCGATGTCCGACAACCGTTTGATTGCGGTCCATCCCTCGTCAGATATCACGAATCGTGACGAATGAATTTTTTTTCACGCGTATCGAAATATCTACCGAGAATACTGCATAAAACTCACACGTTATAAATGTCGGCAGCTCGATGTTCGACAAATAAAAACTTTACGTTTCGCTTTCGTTGTATCAGGTCTTAGCCATAAGTATTCACACTTTCTGTTTTTTTTTCTTTTTGCTGGAGAGAGTGGGAGATAAAGAATAAAATATAATAAAATTTCTCTGATAATTATCACTTTATTGTATAAAGAATAATAATTGCTTTATTGTATGTTAAATCAGTTATTTAATAGCTATTTTAAGATAATAGAAAAATGCGTATCCTTTTATAATAAAAATTGATTATTACATTTAAATAATTAAATATTAAATTAGTCATTTTTATGAGTTATTTTTATTCACCTTTTTACATTTTTCTCAGAATAAAAAAAAGATGCATGTATTTATTACTCTACACAACGGTTCGATATTTCTAAGTAAACAGGAATGAAATATTTTGAAGTTTTACATACAATTTATCGTACAAATTTCAGCATATACCTACTTTTTATTTATTAATATTTTTTCTTGGAATTCTGAAACATCTGCTCATAATTATAGTATCTTCCATTGCGTAATAATCCTTCAAATTGGTTTTCATAAAAATATAATTTAGTTTCGATTGATTCTCTACATGCAATGTTGCAATTTCAATAAATTAAAGTATCTTCTTAAGATAAATAGGTACATATGTTACAATATACCAAATCAATTTTCCTACGTTATACTTATTACATGAAGTATTTTTCTAAAAATATGTTTTATCTAATGTTAAATGAAATAGTAAATAAAATCGTACCGTGTATCATTATTACATTACAGCTTTATTTTCTGAATGATCAATATTAGTATTAGAATAAACGTTTAAATATAACAATAATTTTAAACAGTTTTGTAAATTTATTTATAACATTATTTTGCGTTCAAATATTATTTCGCAGTATATAAAGTAAAAGAAAGTAAATTTATGTAAGTTATGTAAAGAGATACGCAAGTCTAAGAGGAACTCTTAACGTAAGAGGAACTAAGCACTTTTATCCAAGCAACTTGTTCAATCAGTGTATTCACTTCAATCGATTTATTGAGACGATCGTTGAAAGTGAATTGTATAAATTCGTATACGATGTATGCCATAGATTGCCCATCCGGGTGCTCTACATTCAATCAGGTATCTAGTCCCGTTGTTCTGCACAATCACTGACTGCGTTACGTCATTGATCTGTGCACCTCGTGTATCCCGTCACGATCGTAAGATATCGATGCAGAATGAACAGTCACGATTCACATTCACGAATTTCCTTACAAGGAACGGATAGATACACTGAAAAGAAATTATTAGATTTTAATACATATTTCCTTGAACAATACTAAGTAAATTTATTTATAGTAAATAAATATTTATCGAATAAAAAGTGATAGTTAAATCAAATTAATGGTTTTTCTCTCACCAAATAAATAAATTAATAAATGTTTACACATTTGGTAAATATTTATTTAAAAATAATTCAAAAAAATATTTATTAAAATTTAGTTTTTTTTAGTGGAAGTCGCATAAACAGAAAAAAATTATTCTTAAATTAACCATAATATACTCATATATAAGTAAAACTGTTATAATCTTTCTTTAAAGATTTTAGTCATGATTTTATTAAATTTGTATTGATATAAGATTTTTAATTGAGCAAATTAAATTAAATTAAAATTAAAGTCTTGAATTGAATGCAAAGTAATCCTTGCATCAAAATTTAATCAAATTAAGACTAATATCTTTGGAACAAGATTACAATATTTTTGCTTATATATGGGTATATTATTTGATTAAAAAATAGAGAGGTTGATTTAAGAATAGTCTTCTTTCTGTGTAAACACACGGCGTGCGGTACTTTTATCTTGCAATCGCAAGGAGTGAAGAGAGTAACAATGTCAACGATGTAAATTACGCGCATGTCTTCCCACATATCATCGATCATGCGTGAAAAGAATTATGCGAACGGTTGGAAATGAATAGGAGAAGATGTCGGTTCCCATAGTTGCATCGTATAGCGATGCATTTTATTCCGTGCCGCTCAAGTGAGGGAGTAATTATTGTAGCATTCTTCAAGTATCTCTCGTGTTCTCATTTAGTTGTCATTTAAGTGAGCGGAGTTCCTTCAAAGACATTTCATTTACGATCTACATTCCTACTGTTCATTTATTTCAAGCGATACGTTTATCGAAAGGCACAAACTTCTTTAAAAATATTCTACAAAATATTATATAAAATAATGAATACATAAAATAATTAATACGTTAAAACCACTTTGTGGTTTAATATTCAATTAAAAATTTCAGTCTTTCAAATGATTTGCATAATTAAAGTTCTACTGTGTGTTATACGTTTTTTTCTTACATAATACACGTAAAACATTCAATGTGAACGGGGGCACGCAATTATTATATCACTATTTCGTGTTAAATATTAAAAAAATAAGGATTCGATTTATTTGGTTTGTGAAAAAGGCAAAGTTATTTTATATAAAGGCCATGTTTGTTATAGCGGTCTGTCGCTTAGTTAACCAAGATTACGACACTCTCTTTGTTCTTACTTCAATCTGCACGCCTGAACGGAGATCGATTTAACATGGTTTATCGTTGTTGACAAGAAATGTTTCCTGAAAGTGGACTTTTATCACGCCAGGGATTATTTCTCACATCGCAGGTATTTCTCTCATATATGAATGAAGGTCGTGGTACATAAAATTGTCGGTACGTAATTCTTGTAACTTTCCAGGAAATTGTTTATCCTGAACAACTAGATTATCTCACACTATATATGGCAGTTATGTTAAGCTATTCTATTCATTAATGTATTACAAAATTAGAAATTTAATTATTTTCAAAGAATTCTCCAAAAGTCTTTAATATTAATATACGCAATTGAATTACTAAAACTCATGCAAAAATCTACACTTATCGTAATAATAAAACGGTTTATTAATCTTTACCATTTTAATGAAATTTACTATTCACGAAATTAATCTTTCATTAATTTCATTATTTTTTTGTCGTTTTTATGATTGAGATCAAAATTATTTTGAATAAAACTGTTTCTTCAGCGAAGACTCGATATAGAACTCGAAAGTAGTACAGAAATTAAATTCGATTGCTTAGTATTCACTCAAATCTCGAATATCGCAGTATTCCTTAACGGTACTATCGCGTTGATATTCAAAGATCGGTATTCAGTTCCGCCATGCTTCGACCACGTATAATTTAAAATTGCCGATTTTTAAAAAGCTAGCTTTATATCGGCTATAATTATAGCGATTAATTGACATGCCTCGTTAAGCAGCGTGCCTGTTATTTAACAGGTTTCTATTGTCCTCTAAACAAAGCGGCTTTTTACCACTTGAGCGGTAGAGTCCGCACTTGTAGATGGGATAATAATTATCCTAATAACATCCTTTGGAATTTCAATCATTTATTCATAAGTCATTTCTTGCAAAGCGATAACTTTTGTTGCAAAATTATTCAAACAGTCAAATATTAGTATAATTATAATGCTGAGAAGAAAACTTTGCAGTGTCAAATTTTGATTTTAATAAAACTTTGTATATACGCGCGTAGATTGCATATATAATTTTCATTAATTAAAAAGAAAATTGCAACTAATAAACAATTTTAAGAGGTGAAATCATGTCTTATATAAAGCAGTTCGACTTTTTTATTATATTTCAACAGCCATTCAAGATGTCAAAAATATTTTACATTAGAGTTTACATATAATAAAGTTATACTTCTATTTATCTTTAAAAATTTTATGTGTTAATATTTTTAGGAAATAATTTAAGAAATATGAATTTTGAGAATAATAATTTTTTTTAATACTATTGACGTAAATAAATAGAAGTAATTTTATTGTATAACTTTTGTGTAAAACGATTTTTATACCTTAAATAGTTTTTGAGATATAATAAAACCGTTTGTTGGTCGCAACTGATTTACTAAATTCATTTATTTACATAACTTGTATGTATATAAAGTTTTATTAAAATCAGAATTTGGCACTTCACAAGATTTGTAAATTTATATCCGTATATCGAGAATTACGTTTGTAGCTATATCACTCTCTAGCAGTTCTAATTATTACAACCGTCATGGTCGATAATCATCTCTCATCTTGGCCGGAGTCATGTTAGTTATCGCGTACGCAGCCCATAATTGCACATTAATTACAATTTTAATTAGTGTAAAAGAGATTTACACATACCGTAGTTCTCACATTAATTATATTTCTCACATTTTATGCACTTCCTCCACAGTTAAAGAAGCATTAATTTCAAGTTTGTCAACAGAAAAGAAGTGTGAAGAAGCACCCTGTACTTCTCTATAGTCTATGCTTCAAAAATTAATGAACTTGTAATAATTCCGTTATTAAGATACATTTAATCTCATTAAATTATAATTAAGAACTAATTATTGTATGAAGAAAATGAGATATTCAAGATGCATTATCACAGATTATTACTTTAAAGTAGTCAGATTATTAAAGTATTCAATTATAAACATTTTCTTCATAAAATATGTTTTTCTGTTTATAAAAAAGGATACTTTTACTTGACACGATCTCACTATTTAAATGCTTCATTAATTTTTTCAAAAAAAAGTGCCATAAATTTTATGTCAATATCACGTGTCTGCCTTCCAGGCAAAACATTTCTCCTCACGTTAATGTCACTTCAAGATGAACAATTAAATGTATCGTGATAAAAAAAAGGAAGATGCTATTTATTACAAACTAAACTTTCACGCGAACAAAAACTCAGCAAGTCTATAAACCGAGGTAAAGCGGCGAAACACTTTTTCACGAAATTTAGATCAGTGAAAGTACTAATTGATTTATAGTACCGCTATGTATCCGTATATATTTAATTTAACTGTTTACTTTTATTTTCTCGTAGTTCACACACAAGAACGTATAAATCGGTGCCACAATTTTTCCGAATCTTTTATAATTTCCTCGACTGTATATGACTGTATATGACTCTCTTTCTTTCATTTTCAGCGTATTATTACATTTTTTGAAAAAAATTCTACGAGGGGATAACTACTTAATGTAATCTTGGGACAGAGTCCTCGAAATCATTATAAAATTTATATGAAATTTCTACGTATAATCCGATAATTACATATGCAACCCCACGAGAAATTATTGTATAATATTAAAATTAATTAAATAAAATCGTATACTTTATCAAATTATTTCATATGTAGTGAAAAAAATTATTTATAATCAGATGAAATCATATGAAATCATGTAATTTGCGGGACAATATTTCAGCTAGTGGTTACCCCCTCGAAATTCTATAATAAAAAATATTTTATTTTGTTATCGTAATCGTTATTATCTCGAATACGTACATATGATAAGATATAGACGATAATTAGTGACTTAAAATTTACGTGTTATGTAACTCAACGTACGCGTTATGTGCATTTGCTTAATAAACGTAAGCAAATATAAAGAGAGAGAGAGAGAGAGAGAAAAAGAAAAAAAAGACATGTAAATACTTTAATATTATTACCTAATAAAAGTTGTAGAAAAATACAGTTAGAAGGTATAATGTATTAAGTGCAAAAACTAACTATTTTGTTGTTTGTTATCTTGACTTTTGCAAAGGCTTTTTAATTTCGATATTTACGGATAAAGAATATTATATAAGCAGATAAAAAATATTCATAAATAAAGTCTAATTTTACTTATGAATATTTAAGATATATGTATCTTTTTATTTATAAGATGTCTCAGATAATGAAAAATTGAAAAGTTTATATTTCCTAAGAATCTTCACTCACAGTTATCGCTTGGTAAAAGTAATAACTTTCTGTTTATTCAATAAACGCCCTCCCTATTTTCACATAGATAAGAATTAAAGCGCCGTTCCTTTCAACTAGTTTATTTATGAATATGTGCTGCATGTATTGCGTGCGTAAGTAACGATTCTTTCGTATAGATAAGAAATACATTCAAATTCTAAGCAAAAGATATCCGCTCTCCTGATAAACAAATTCAACTTTGGAGCAGTGCTTCTCAAACTTAATGTGTTATTAATTTTTATATATAACATAAAATCTGACTTCTTTGCAATTAGCACAAATAGATTTCGTATAGATTATTATTGAATGCTTTTATATTTTTTTCATATCTGTTAATAACTAAAAATAATCAGCTTTAGGCTTTAAATTCACTGCAATTCTAAGTGTGTAAAAAGTGACTATAATATACGTATGATTAGTTTTCCGTATTAGACTGATTCTCTGTAAAAAATAACACTATATTACACGTTGAAACGTGTAAGTGCATTTTTGTATGCAGTGTATATAGTGTATATATATTTTTACACAGAAAACAATCGCACACATATACTGTGGTCACTTTTTACAGTTAGTTTGCAAATTATTTCTTTATCTATGTGCTTACTTTTTTACATTTTTACTCTTTCATATATATTTATAGAGTGATAATATTTGAATACAATAGTCTATTTTTATTAAATACAATTTCTTATTTCCTCTTACAGAAATTTAATACGAAATAAGTAATTTCCAATATTAAATTGATCAGTATTAAAGTAGCTAATTAAATCCGAGGGGATTTTCCGTAACAGTTCGTTGGGGCCAGCGACCGCTTTGAAAAGCACTGTTATATAGACAACGTCCTTGCGCGGCAAGATATGCGTGAGAAAAATCGGGAAAGCAATCGAAGCTTATCGAGCAGCGCCGCTCGATTCCGTTCACCGCACCGGTTCGCGCGACACCGGTTCGTGCGGCCGGCAAACGAAACCCGGCACGTTTCAGACCGGCCGGCCGAATAAACCGGCTAAAAAGTGCAACGGCAAGTTAAAATCCGAACGAGGTAATTTACATCGTTCCGCTAGGTGCGTTGATAGATTCCCTTTCAATTTCTATCGGAAATCGCGGGATGCCGATAAAGCGGTACAGCGTCGAGGCGGCGGTGGTAAATAGACAGGCGGAAACCGCACGATCTCGAGAATCTTCACGAGGAGAAAGAGACCAGTACGAATGCACATTAGAATGCGTCGCGTGCCGGTGCAAAACACATTTCACTAGTAGGTACGCTCGACGAAAGATGCGCAATCGAATCGATCGCTTTCGTCTCGGTAAAGTGCAGCGCAAGCCTGTCACTGAGTATAGAGTACTTTTCTTATCGTTATTTTCTGTTTCGAGTAACGCTTGCCAAAATTTATCGTTATATACGGAAAGAATAGATATACGAAAAAAAAACGGTTCTGCTAAAATATTAAAAAATTTAGTTAGCCCTACACTGAATCAAAACCTAAATCATTATAAGAATTTTTATTATTTTTTTATAATTCAATGAATATTTTATTGTATTTCGTACACTGAGAAAAAAATGCTGTTGATTCAATTAAAGTCTATATTACGAGCTGTCACTAACATAAATGATTAATTGATGTATATTTTTATTGACATGAAGGTATAAATTATTATTTCAATAATAAGGCCTTTATGTCAATAAAAAATATACATGAATTAAGTACTTATGTTAGTGACAGCCCGTAATATAGACTTTAATTGAATCAACAGCATTCTTTCCTCAGTGTATGAAATACAATAAAATATTCATTGAATTATAAAAAAATTAAAAAAATTAGTCCAATGAATTGTTATAATGATTTAGGTTATAAAATCATTATTAGAATTCATTGCATCTAGATAGAATTTCTTGATTAAATTTATTAGAATTTTAGTTGAGATAACCGGAATTCTGGTTGATACAATATTTCTGATAAAATCTACTAGAATTCTTATTTTTACCAGAATAATTATATCAATCAGAATTGTAGTTATTTCAACTCAAATTCTAGTAGCCTTACCCAGAAAATTCCGATTCATCCATTTTCCACAGAATTACTATTTAATCCAACCAGACCATTTTTCTCAGTATAACATTTTCAATAAAGTTGGAATTTTCCGTCTTTCTACGTTTTCAACTTAAATATATCCATATAATCTATGGAAAAAGTACGCTATCTTTTTTCGTGATCTTATCTTCTTTCACGATGATTACCATGACGGACAGCTCTATCTATCTTTCAACAGTTCCAACGCGTTATCTTACGGATAACATATTAAATAGATGTAAAGTTCTACCCACTGTGAATCATCGCCGATCGAGTCATTATCAATAGATGGATCTTTGACCGTTGACTTTCTCGCCGCCCGCGCCGTGTCCGTCTTTTCTTATTTTCCGTCAACCATGACGCGATAGATGGGCTATCCGTCGGGGGAAAGTGTCCCAGTGTATGTGACGATTGCTACTACTCGGGATCACGCCAATGAATACACAACGTCGTCATACCTGTCCCGCCATGACGAATCCTTTTGATACGCTCGAGCCCACAGACAAGCGTGGCGAGCTTCCGCGTTGCGCGGGCGACTCATCGTCGATGTTTAATAAGATCTGAAGGATAATTGAGATTGTGCTATCAAAGTACAAAACAATCGTATTTGGCTTGTCGTGGCTTTGTATGCAGCCAGCTGATTAAAAACATTAATCGATTCGAAAACACCACGATCATTGTTACTATATTTTAATTATCCTCGCATGAACAAATTTCCATGATCTCGTGATTAGTCAATTAAACGGTGTTATATTATTAATTGCTAATAGTGCGACATCGTGACATAAACAATCCGAAGAAATAAATTTAAAAAAAATAACTCGTTTAAAATTATTTAAAAAATGTTTATGTAATATTTTAGTAAAATTGAATTAAACAATTAGAATGTCAATGACAATGTTCAAATAAATTCTTTTTGAAAACAAAGTAATTCAAAAATTATTTTGTAAAAACTCTAACTACACGTCGTAACTTTATACTTATGATTATACTCAATGTTGGGTAGTGCTAAATTAAAAAGATAAAAGTTAAGTTAAAAAATTAAAAAGTTAATTAATTTTAATTTAACTTAGTTACATTTTAGACTCTTAACTTTTTAACTTAATTTAGTTACATTTTATCGGTAACTATTAACTTTTAATTTGATTTTTTTGAAGTCAATCCTTAGATACAATGCGAAAGGCTAATGAGTATATAATTTAATAATTTTATGATATTTTTGAGGCTTCCACGGGTGCCTTCCATATAAAGATTATATGTTTCGCGGGTTTTCTGCGTGTCCAGATCCATTCATGGACACGTCCATTTCATCAGGGCGAGGGGCAGCCTGATAGGAGCAGTATCAGGCTGCTCCTCGTCCTGATGAAGTGGATTGCAAGATTCACGAAATGTTGGCATTCCAAGAATGGATCTGGACGCGGAGAAACCCCGCGAAACACATAATTTTTACTTAAATTTTTATATTGTATAATCGTTACTTGTAAACAAAAATAATCAGATTCTTTAATAAATAAGATGTGAGAAAGGAAAAATTCGAAAAATTATGTAAAATAGTCAAACTTTTTCTTTTTTTTTTTTTGGTTTGTTCGTTCGAATTAAATTTAATTTTTAACTTTTTAATTACTTTTTTTATTAACTTAACTTTTAATTCAATTAATTTTATTATGAATTAACTTGTATTTTAATTAAGTTAAATTCAAGGCTGTTAACTTTAACTTAACTTAGTTTAAAAGAAAAGTTAACTTTCCAACCCTGATTATACTTGTTGTTGTTTTTATCATTACCATTATTACATTGTAGGAACAATTTGTGTGAGATAAGACACGTGTCTAATTGGAAAAGTTAAGAATGTATATATCACAACTCAAATTTGCAAATTTGACATATACATTTTTGAAGAAGTAACATAACAAATTAAATCAAATTTTTTATATATACTAATAAAATTTTAATAAATATCTGTAAGAGTTTATTGGGATCAATTGTTAAACATTTAAAAGTTACTTACCTAAAACTGCAGCAAGATATAATAACTACCTTGCTAACTTAATAAAAGCCAAATAATTGGTTGTTTTGTTCATTGCAATTGATTTGAGGGTATTTTTGACACAATTATTCTTACTGATATTGGCTAGTATTGTCTTTTTTTATATACTTTTAACTGATATTGTACAGCAAAGCATTCTTAAGCAAATGTTTCTTTGGAATTTAGGTAGTCTTTTTTGTATATATTACACGACACATATTCCTTTTTATCTATTACAGTTAGCCTTCGAGCATCAGTGATAATGACACAATTATTTATTAATTATACGTTTACCCTGAACATGTGAAGGTACGTTTAATAACAATAAGTATTTTACCGTATAATTGATAAATAATTGTGTTCTTATCACCGGTGCTCGAAGGTTACCTGTAACAGATAAAAATGGATATGTGTTGTGGAAATATATAAAAGAACCTAGCATATGTGAAGTAAAAGGGTAAAAAAAACAATGTTTCGGTCTCTTAAATAATTTATAGCTTTACTATAATAATTATAAATTTCAATTATAACTTTTAGGGATATTTTAAAGATTCTTGAATACCATACCAATAAATCATGTAAGCTGTTTAATTATTGCTAACACATTAGACATTAATTATTCAGATAATTTTTAATATTACATGTATATATACCAGAGTAATTTGAACGTAAACGGTTGGAACAAATTCTATTCAATCAGCTCATTCAGGAACTTATTTCTTTATTGAAAGGAGTGGAAGGAGCGCTACTACAAATATGTATACGTCAAGTTAGATTAATACTCGATAAATATCTCAAAGAAAATGACTATGCATTTTAAATAATACAAGGTAAATAATTATCATTGTTTTCAACATTAACATAGCAAGTGTGAAGTAAATATAGCATTACGATCCTATTTTAAGCGTTGCATTGATGCTATGCTTAAGTTGGTCAAACTGCAGACTGAAAAAATGGCACCCTTTTGACATATCTAATCGTCACAAGATTAGACAGTTGTCGACCGACAGTGCCGATTGAAAGTTGGTCGCGATTTTCGCGCGAAATACCGGGCATTGTATCAGGTGTAGAAAGGGAAGTGCCAAGGTAAGACAATCTAAGAGCCAGTGAATCGTTTGCTCATTGCCAAGGTACGTCAAGGTACTTGAAGTCTGGGTGTGCCGGGACGGTCATAATCGAAATAGTCTTGAATACGCGGGTGAAATCGAAAGGCAGGAGCAGGAAAGTGCGCAATTCCGATATTGCACAGCATGTGTCGGTGGCTGCGCCACATCGCAGTGTACGCGCGTTGGAGCACGCGGTCGCCAAACGGTGCGACGAGGCCGAAAGAGCCTTGGATAGATTCCACTGTAACGTTCACCAGCGTGTGTACTCAACTGGTGCTTTACTTTTTATCTTCATTTTAATAGAAAATCTATAACGTTCTACCTTTTGAAAGTTTGTCAATCATTCCATATTCTTACGAATTTTTTAAACGCATAAATTAGAACGATATAAATTTAAGTCAAAATAATTCGACTTCTCTAGACTGCATCCAGAAATACAAACCCATATGATAAATAAAACTTTTTATTAATTAGATATATGAAATATTAATAGTTTGGCAATAGTTATTTTTGTCATAGTATTATTTTTTGGAATTCCTTAATTAATATTGGTTATTTTTATCTCTCTTTTTTTTCTCTATATAAATCGTTCAAACACAAGAAAGCGCTTAAGACTTTCTTTACATCCTATAAAGTATCGCATCGTAATTTAGCTAGTCCACATCTGTCTGTGTTTTTAGCATATGTTCATTCTACTATTCCCACTTGGAAAAGTAATAGTAATGCCGCACGTAACTAGTTACGTTGACGTTCGCCAATTTTCACCTCGACCTTGTCCATACGTCATCAGACTGTCCCTCATGGGCTTTTCCCACGCGAATAAAGCCGTGTCGCGGAAGTCGTGTTGGTCTTTCCTAAGAATAGGCACGCGACGCCCATAATTTCTGCTTGTTCCGATCGTAACGCAGACAGATAGCCAGACACGATTTTGCGGTATCCTAGACCAGTTATACGCGAGAGACGCGGAAAGAGAACCAGGAGAGAACCGAGCCGAGTCAGCAAAGTCAGCGACGGCGACAGCCCGATCTTGGATTGCTCGCGCGCGCACGAACCCCACCTAAAACCCCCTTCACCTTCGTCGACCGCGATCGGCGCGCGCGAATACGCGAAAGAGGGGAAATTTTCAACGTCACCGTTTCTCGCGAACTCGAGAAGTTCGTTACCGTCGCACGCGGCGTTCATCGGACTTGTCCGACAATAGTACTCACCGCCTAGGTAAAATCGGGGGACTTCGCCACCTACTACGCTTGCCTACTTCACCACCCGATCTCCATCAGCCACCTTTCCCTCTGTCTCTCTCTCCACCTGAGAGATACAACCAAGTCCGCTGCCACCGCCGCCGTCACCGATCTGAAAAGGAGGTGAACGCGCGCGAGAGAGTACCATTGGGCAAGGAATTGGGGCAGGAGCCAATGGTAAGGAGCGTGAGGTGGAGCGATAGGTTTTAAATAGGTGTGCAGGATTCGTGCGTGGATACGAGAGGAAAAGTTGACGGTGACCGATACCGCGGAGGCACCGCTGGGAGTAAAATTCGGGTGATAAGAGTGTGGGGGCCCATTGTGCGGCGGGTAGTAGCACAACCTGCCCGGAGACTACGGTATACTATCCGTTCATTGTGGTGGTAGTTTCCTACTCGAGGGATACACACGGACCGCGGTGTGAAACGTACCGAGAGGAGTGACGGTCCTGCTGATAGAGCGGCGAGCACAAAGTACGTCTCAGTCGACGCTGAGCCAGCAGTGCGCTCAGCAGATCCGCTCGAGGCGGTAGAGAGTCCTGAGAGAGTCGTCTACGATCACGTTTAACCGTTCTCTCTTTTCTCGAATTCGGTACCCTCGGTTAAAGGACGGCCATGAGGTCCTACGGCTACCGGGCACTCGTCGTGCTCGCGACAGTGCTTGCCCACATGACCGGCACGTTCGCCGGACAAGACAAACGTCAAGCGTCCAGTGCCAGGAGCGGTGAGTCATCTTCTTCGCTTTGGTTCTTTCTCTCTTTCTCTTCTTATCTTCTGCTTTCGCTACTCGCCCCTGTTCTCCTCTTCTGCCATCATCCACGACCCCTTCCACCTTCATCGTATTCGCGCGCCGCTCGTTGCGCCTCCTTCGTTTTGCCATCTGCTTCTTCTTCTTCTTCTTCTTCTTCCTCTTCCTCTTGCGACCGACACTCTGTAGAGTCCATTGAGTATCTTGATCCCTTTCTTACATTCTACTTTTTCTCAGACATTCGTCCTCTATCGTATTTTTCTGTTCTCTGTCTTATTTCTTTATTATGTATTTTTATTTCTTTTTATTCTCCTTTTTTCTTTATTTTCTCATTATTCTCTTTAGCTCTCTTAAATTACTATGGCATATTTTTGTCTTATCTTCTTTTTACTCCTCTTTTTATATTCAATATATTCTTTTTAGAGACTTGACTTTTAATTTGCATTCATTGGTTTTTTTCTTTTCTTTTTTACTTATGATTTCTATCTACTTTTCCTATCGAGTAGATCTAATCATTTGATATCATTTTTTTTCTCTTTTACCTCTTACTCTTTCACTTTTTTGTTACTTTCTTTCTCTTCTTCCTTATGTATTTACCTTCTCAATAATTAACTTCCTGCTTACGCCGTGATTATATAGATATTCAAGTAGCTCTAAGTGGTTCCGATAATATCGATAAATAAAGTGAAGTGTTGGGTTGTGCAAAATGCGTAGGAAGATGACGACAAGTATTCAAGTGAATCACGGTGTTGTGTCTATCGAACATTGATTTAGTTGGCGAGTTAAATGTCCCGAGACGGAATATAATGAAGAATATAATGAAGCTAACGTAATCCGATGTGTTATATACTGTGCTTGTGGTTTACCGCACTATGTTGCACAAAGAAATTTGCAAGCAATATCTTGACATACGTTCGGCTTTCGATACACGATATCGATTTACTTTTGCACTAGAAAAGTATGTAGAAGGAAAAATATGAATATGAAAATACACAAAATGTATTTATTACTTTTACACTAAAAAAATATGTAAAATTTTAATATTTTTTCTTGTATTCTTAAAAAAATCTAAAAAACTTTCTTTTTTTTAATGATTTGTAAAATGAAAGATATGCAACAAAAAAGTAATTATAACTTAATTAATATAAATATATACACACACACATATGTATATTTTTTTTATAGCTACTATTTAATTAGTATCTTTTTTATATCAGCATTATTTTGCAAAAATTTCGAGATGTACCACATATCTTGACTCTTGGAGTGTTCTCCACGCAATAGCGGTACTTAGACCGAGAATTTATGAGCTGGATTTATGTAAATAAGACCTTCAGTGAGGACAAAGTAAATCAGTTAAATTCGTATTAAATTATATTCAATTATATTGAATATATTCTTATATGAATTTTTGTTATTATATATCTTAATATATGCTTATGCTTTTTTATTTTATTAGAAAATACATATTTCAAAGATGAAAAAGATTTGAAAAATGTTATAAAAGTTATAGAATATTTATAGTGTTACGATGTTTTATATATTAAAATAAGTCGAAATAAATTAAACGGACTAGAATAGACTATAAGTACAACGAATCAAATCTTAAGACTACACACAATTTGCAAAATGTGATAATAGTTTATGATTTTTCAGTCACTATTTTACTATCGCATTTTGCGAATTTTATCTTAAAACTTTTATCTATTTTTTTATCTTGAAAAAAAATTATCATTAAATGTACTGAAATGACAAAATGGCACATGTGATACGTAATGCTACACCGTTACGTCGACTAGCTTTAACAAGCTATTTTTATTTCACGACTGAAGTCGAGGAATTATAACGACATAATTTCCGAATTAAACAGCACTCGACATAGATTCGTTGAAAAATGGTAACTTCCGCAAAGATTCGGGTCGATAGTTAATTTTCAAGCAATGCCTCTTTTAAAGACCAATTTAAAGTCAAGTCGTAACTGTAAAATGTAACAGACGGCCCATGATCACCACCTATGAAATTGATTGCTGCGACTAATTGCTATACTCGAGTGGCAATTATTTTTGTAGCTAACAGCCTCTGATGGCTCTTTATATTTCAACTGCGATTAATCCGCATATCGTTCTTGTCTTCCGATAGGTGTTTCACACCGTAAGAAATTGTACTTTCGGTTTCTAATGCGATCGATCGTAAAGAATTCGACATGTCCTATATACAATACAAAACTGGATAAGACATCGATAATGCATCCTTGCGTGACAATTGTAATTAACTGATAGAGATTGATGATGATGGAGAATGGCAGAGAGAAAGTAGCGAGTTCTTACGCGCATCTTTAGTAAGACATAAATTCCAACATGTTTAATGTAGGGTGAAATGGCAACCATTGTATTAACAGCACTAAGAGAATAATTTTGCATATTAGACATGTTTAAAAATAAATGGTTGATTGTAATCGCAATGCTTATTTAAAAATACTGCTAAAGAAGGTAATTAGCTTAAAAAAAAAAACATTGCTCTCGTATTCAAAACAGAAAATAAATGAGAAAAATACCTCATTAAAGATCGAGCAAATTTAAAATGTTAACTTATTAAAAAACTTTTTTATTACAAAAAGGTGTAATTAGCTTCACCAATTACAATACGAATAAAGTTATTATAATATTTTGTTAAAATATAATATAATATACTGTATGGAAATTTTAAGAAATAAATAGGTATATTATCAGGAATATTTGAATACATCAAGCTATTTTTAGAAATTTATATAAATTACTTAAATAAAGACAATATATTATACGAAGAACACAATTTATAATATTTTGGAAAAATTATTATCTATAACATACGTAAAAATATATCATAAATATTATATTAATAATATGATAACATAATATTTTTTGCTCAGCATTTTTGTTCATGAAAAGACATTGTCGTTTTTTAATTTAAATAGTAAAGTATAATAGATCTTATGCAAAATTCCAGCGACTCGTCGATATACCGGGGTTCGATCGAGAAAATATATTCGATCGTTTGGTGAGTTCACCGAGAACAAAGTCGTGACTGAAACACATCAGTTCTCTCCTTCGAGCCTTCGGCATAATTCGTTACTTTGTTATCGGTTCGTTCCTCGCAATTTAAGCATAGTGAACCTCGTAAATTTGGTTAGATAGAACAGCACGGATTGAATCGACGGCAGTTCGTACATCCTAAATTGGTCGATCTCGATTACCGCGGAACGTGAACGTCGAACGATCACTCCCAATCTGGGAATTCGGACACGTTTTCGTCTGCGAAATGCTCGCCTAACACTTTGGAATTTTTTAATTACGTTGCTGATGCATATAACTTTTATAATAAATCAAAGCAAGTTAAAAATGAAATTATGATTTTCTTGACACCTCGTTACAGTTTCTCGTTTACTTAATGCTAACATAAAATTTCGAAATTTTTATTTTTGAACTTTCAAAAAATTTTTCATTTTCTCTCGAAGTTAATTCAACCATTTTCTCGCATTCGTAAAAATTATTGTTACATACGCATGTGTTTTGATATTACTTAATAAAGAGAATAAATTAATTAAGAGAAATAATATTTTATTTTCGGTCGCAGCGAATCTTAGTGCTTATAATAATATTATACGTAAATTTTTGCAAATACGTTTATCAGTTTTATAAACTTAATTTAATTTATTAATTTTATACGCTATGCTCTAATTCGGTTTGTTGGACTTGAAACGCGATCACAAATTGAAACTAAAATATTTGAATATCTCAAATTAGACTGATGGTTAATTTAATAATAAGAACATTGCAATCTAAAAAATATTGTAACTGCAAGGAAATCTAGATATGAATGTGGATATAAATAAGTTTTAAGTGGTAATTTCTCATTTTAACACGTACAAATTAACGTGAATAAATCAAATGCAAGTTTTTGCTGCGTTGCTGTGAACTGAATTGAAAACAGCTTGATGTTTTCGGTGCCTCAATTACGGTTTCCCATACTTGGAAACATGTACCATGAACCTCTCGAATACGTTCGATTGCTATCGGGGCCTTCGAAACAAGTTCGGCTTGTGGAATTGCGAATGTTCTAGTCTAGCGCCTTCGTCGTTGGCATTGCCACCAGAAATGGCTTTTCAACGAGCGACTGGCGGCATGCCAGTGCATATAACAGTTCACCGTAGACTACCTAAGCAACTTGTTCACCTACATGCAGCAGCCGTTCACACGACACGAGATCCTTCCGCTCGTGCCTTCGTTATTGCCTTACTCTGTCGACTACTTTGTCGGTACGTAATGCCGAACTCGGTTGCTGTCCCAAATTAAATCACCCGATTGCAAGAATCGAAAAGTATTTCTTGGAAGTACAAGCGAAGTTTTCTCATGTAGTTCTGTTTTAAATTTATTAAAATAAACAAGTAATAGTACATCGTACAAAGCATGAAGCAAAAAATTTTAAACCATCTTATACCTGTTTCTACCAATGCAGTTTAACTTCAATCTCGAACTAACTCTTCATCTTTTTCTAGTTTTAAGAATAAGGAAAAGGTGAAAAGTAAGTTGAACCGAGATTGAAGTTGATCTACATTGGTAGAAACGGGCATTAACTGAATAAAACAAGTCAAACTAAAAGGAATACTGTTTCGATAGTTGATTAGAAAATATTTTTTAGAAACGAAATAGATCGAAAAATAATTTATTTCTTAATTTTGAATATACCTCATTTTAAAAGAACTTAGAAACTTGACACTGAATTTTATTAATGTATTTATCGACAATTAAGCTGTAAGAACGAAAAGTGTAAAACCCCGAGTCATTAATTCGCAAACCGGTTTTTCAGGTAAAATTCGTAAGTTATAGTCATTTGTAACTTATATAGGACCTCTTCCTCGCTATATAAACGTCTAAAAAAAATTTATGTTAGAAGTTGAGAGAAGCCACAAGTGAAATTGATCACTTTGCAGAAAAATACATTTAATCGTATTTTATTTAGGTAATTAATCGCCAGATTAACCAGTTAGATCTTCTTTCTAAAGAAAAATAATAAATTTTAGCTTAAACTTGTTTTGCGAAGAAGGAAAGTGTAAAGACTTTGTAACAAATGTATATTAAAAGTTTTATTTATAACATACCTGTGTTTAAATATAAAAGATATTTTTTTTAGTACGTTATTATGCAGTTTCTCTCTCTCTCTCTCTCTCTCTCTCTCTCTCTCTCTCTCTCTTTCCCTCCGTTTTTTCTATAACAAAGTATTTTAAAATTTTACACAAAATGTTAAAAATTTATAGGACCTGACGTTTTACGTAATATTTTAGCATTGCATGTGATATACGATACAGTAAAAAGTATACTTTGGAATTTTTTCAATTAATCCGCGAAAAAGAATATAGACATTCGTAAAATAACGGATTAACTTTTAGTAAATTACGTAAATTTCTCTTTGTTCTTCAATTCTTTTATTTTAAAACATAAAGTTCCAACGACAAGCTTGTTGATTTATTAGATCGTGTACGTCCAAGTTGAAGTGTTTTCCTTAAAAGCATTTCAAGTAATTTCTTACGTACGAGATTCCCAGTTAGACCACCTATTAGGAATTATTCTGTAAAGCTTGTTTATTATATATGGCCGCCTATACATATGTAACCAATGACTATAAATGTATATAATTGATTGATTTGCAAGGTAATTTTCTATCGTCGAAAGGAAACTGATTTATTCTAAAGTCGATTTCTTTGATTATACTCGATAATTATTAGATAGCCGCGCTAATTAAGTAACAATTTGCTTAAATTTTTGTATATTTATACACCTTACGTGCGAATTTAATGAGCACAACGTATTTTGGCAATTAAAGAGTTCATTATAATATACAGATTTTAAATACGGATTATCTAATATTAGAATTAGCCTATAGAAAGCGGTTTATGGTGCGTTTTACCGTCTTATAACGGTGAAAAAACTTATAACTTCTGAAAAAATCCACATTACACAAGCTATCCCCGAGTTATTTATAGTTAGATCCGTGTACGGGTTCGCGAGTACGTTCGAATTCCGAAATTCCGCCTCATCATCACGTGAATCACGCTGCCGTTCATAAATAAATTTCCGCGAACCAATCTATATTAATGAAGTACCGTAATACCGGATTACTTTCTAGATCTCTACATGCACCTGTAGAGATGTAGTATATGCACTATATATCCTGTATATACACTTTTTCTCATTTGCCATCCGATTGTTGGAATAAATTCTGAGGTTTTCGCTGTTTAGTCGCTGACAGACTTACGTAAAATAATCGATATTAATACCAACCGCTCGTAGTTTGAAAGGGGAAACGAACCGTGAAACGACAACAATTTAAGCCGAGTCGAAAACCAGTATTTTGTTCTCGGGATCTGCACGTGCCACAGTGATGTGCGGTTATTCCTTTTCACGGCAAACAAACCCCGCGAAATGCGAGTGTCACTGAACTTGAGGACTGGTTCCTCTTTTGCCTCTCTTTCTCTCTCGTTACAAGCGGAGGAGGATAACGACTATGTGGACGTATGGAGCAAAAATAAAACTCGATTTGCATAAAGCCCATTCTACATAAGATGCAGGACGCAGGTCGCAGGTGAAACGTACAGCCCATTCTACATAAGACGCAGAACACGGGTCGCAGGTCGCAAAATTAGAAACTAACCTAACGTATTTTAATTATGATATGATTGTAGGACGC
>NW_017299892.1:3402074-3430952 GCF_001594075.2 Trachymyrmex cornetzi | reverse complement strand
TTAAAGAAACTCATATACAATTCTTTGAAATACTATGTTGTCCCACTATTATTATGATTTTCAAATTAAATTCTAAGAGAAAATTCTCTTCGTGTAGAAATTCTTATATTGATATAATAAAAGACACGAGAAATATTGCTAGATACAGTTACACAGTCCAAATGATATAATCCAATAAATATGATAATTATATATATAATACACTAAACACTAATATATAAATTGCTGGAATTTGTGTGCTGTTTAATAGAACACTTTAATTATATCTTTTATCAGGTTTATCGATGTTTACCGCACTGTATTTTGCAGAGGATTGCACATTGCGAATTCGACGTCTCTTGCGCAAACTAGTTTTACGACTACTCGTACGCGACTCCTCAAAATGCATGTTACGCCCGCACATGCCTAGCCGCATCTCCGCTTGTCGCTCGGTAATTTGTTTCGTGGGAACGCGCTTTGAAGGGCCCACCCTTCGCGCAATTTTCTCGACTCGACGTACACGGCGTGAGGAATATCAATACATCGTCCGCAAGAGAGACGCGTTCCGCAATTCTGCCAAGTTCCGCTAATAAACACGACGTGCTGTCGTAAGACGCGGAGGTTTTCGCCGGTTCGTATTCGCGAAAACGAGATGCAGTTTTGCCCAAGTTTCTTTCGCGCCGCGCGAGACACGCAACACACCCGGTTTCTCATCGAGCAGTTCTTGCGCACGCAACTGCGGTAGCGTTGCTCGGTATAACATAGAAACTGTAATCGCGCGTGGAAATTGGTTGCAGCAATCGATCGCACGGAAATAGAGCCCGCTTTTATTCGTAGTGCTTGCGCACGCAAGATTCATGTTATTTTCGTAATTTCCGGTTTATCCGCGCCCTAATTTAATTTTAACATTTGTTTGGAACTCACGTCATTTTTGAAGATATATTTGGAAGACTGTTCCAAATACATTGTATTACATCTCGGAGACACATAAGATTTCGAGGGAATCTGCGTTGCTTTCTTAATGCACTTAGTTTTAGAACAATCGTATTGAGAAAAATTTCTGATTAAAAACGAACGAATCGGTAGATTCTGATCATATCGATCAGAATTCTGGTTATTTCAACTAGAATTGTGATAGAGTCCACCAAAAAATTCTACCAGAAAAAGTAGAATTCCAATTAATACAACCAGACTCTTTTTTACAATACGCGAAAATATTCTCTCTGTATTTGGTGTGTGAACATATACCGGTAAGATTTTCTTTGAAACATTTCGGCGACTTCCGCGAATATTTCATCAGGAAATGAAGGAAATATCATCTGTGTTTCTGGAGCGAAAATATTATCGAGATTTCTGTGCGAGTATGTCTCTTTCATTATCGGAAGCTGCTAATGGAGAAGTCGCTTAAAGATTCGCGTCTGATTACACATACATACGAGCAGGATGGAGTACGATATCTGACAACTGACTGATGTTTCATGGCTCGGTGTCCTTCATGCTTTTAATTTGGAAAGTCCAATGGAGATTTGTCCTTATTTCTCTCGCTGTTGTACCGAAGGAAGGCTGTGTTTTGCATTTTTTTTCTCGCACGTGGATTAAATCCAGGTCACTGGTCGTATTTCACTTTGTAGCGCCTGTACTCAAATTGCACGGAAATAATACTCTTCCGTTGCATATTATTTCGCGCGCGCCGCGTATGCGTGGTACGTTTTATACCACGCGCGACGTAGTTAATGATATTATTACGCGAAGTAACGCAGTATTATGCAATGATGAAATATAATGGGAATCACATTACAACTTTAGCATAAGCTTAAATTACGAATGCCCGTATGGCATTGCAGGACGACAGTAATATCGTGATTAGCTCCATGTGTGAATATTATTGAATTAATTATATCTTCTATATGAAAAAGAATTGTCATTTATTTGGAGAGAAAGACTTTTATTTTTTCGAAGGCAATTTTTCGATTAGTAGAAAAAGATGCTAAAAAAATTAAGTTTGCAAGGAAAGGGGAAAAATTACTTTTTTCAACTAGACAGAAAATTGTTGATTGATCAAATAATATCGATTAAAAGAGTATAATATATTCTTACCTAAATCAAATGTCATTTTTGTTTGATGACCTTAAATTATAATGATTTTTTATGGAGTTAAGTTAATTCATTTTTGTAGATTGTTAGAATAATGTTTACTTAACTTATTTATGGTAATAACTCGGAAATCACGTTTTTTAAGTTGCGTCAGTTTTAAAGTAAGAGAGCGATATCAAAATTCAGCATAAATTTTGAATATAAAGCAGTTTTTCAACCTACTAAAGATATCAAACTAGTTTGATCTAGATGTTCTAAATCTGTCGCCAAGATAGATTTGGAGAACGAAAATTGATTATAGTGAGAGAAAAAGTAGTTTCCAAGTTTTCGAGCAATCGTGTTCGAACGAAAATGCTTTCCTTGTTAGATCGGTTCTCGGCAAAACTTTGCGGATTATTTAAGAACAAGCCCATCGGGCCGCGCGAATTTGATATGTGCGTCGAAGAACGAAGCGGCAAATGGTTCAGAAAAAAAGGGATATGAACGGGAAGAAATCTTGCCGGAGGAGATCGACGGGGAAAGGAGGAACGGGATACGGAGAGAGAGAGAGAGAGAGAGAGAGAGAGAGAGAGAGAGAGAGAGAGAGAGAGACAAAGGAGAAAAAGAGAGAGATGTTCGAATAGAATGGGCTTCTATCGAGCCAAGAATATTGCCGTCTACGCACACGGCTGACGAGTGTCGGGCCGGCTCTCCTAAATGTTTTTCGGGGGTGGCTCGAAATACTCGGCCCCGACGGCCGTAAAACTACACGGTAAAACACTTACAAACTATTGGCCGTCAGGGCATTAAATGCGGCTCACGTGCGATATAACCAGCCTCGTATATACGAGTTGTAGTAAATAACTATTCGCGCTTGTGCATGTATTCTGATGCGCGCTAGCCCGAAAATATGCCAACGTGACGCACATTTTCTGAGTGTGTATGCGTGCGCGTGTTCGTGCGTGGCGTGAATTGAAATCGCGAACGGACACGTTTGTCAGTTGTTACTGACGAGAGAATGACGAAATTTCTTCTCCTAATGCGCGAAAAGGCACCAGCGGTATTTATGTGATCCTAATCTAAGACATTCTAGGAAGACCCTTAGTCTTTCTCTTTTTTTTATCTTCTCTCTTCTTTTCTTTTTCTCTAAAAAAAAGAAATATTTTCCATTTTATTTATTATAATTTTAATACATGAGTATGTAACCAATTTCATGTATAAAAAAATGTAAAAAAGCACAACTTAAAATAAAAAAATTAGTTTATTATTTTATTTTATTTTTATGTTTTATATTTATTGGGACGTTATATCTATAAATTGTATTATCATACAGAAAAAGGACGTTTTATGTATCATATTAAATAAATATGACCAAATTAATATTAAAGGACATAATAATATACTCAGTTATGTTATGCAAAAAGTATTGTACATAATTATATTAAGCTTCTCATTGAATGAGATGTTTGTAAAGGTTTGTATATGTAAATTAATTTAATTAATAATCTTTTACTGTTTATGTGCTATTTCGAAATGAAAAGCATATTTTCTCGCAAGTGAGAGAATTATTCAAAGAGCATTTTACGGAAAAAAAAAGTTTCACTGGAGCGAATTTTTTCGCAATATTTACGAGACCATATGATTATTGGTGGACACGACGCGCGATGTGATTTCGTTCTGATCGCTCGAAATATTTCGATATTAAACATATTGCCGTTTCGTGGATTTGCTGGAGCGTTTAATATTTATAACGTTACGTCATTTGTGCGTGCATAAAAACTGAATAACGTACACTTATACGTACTCGACGTGCCAAACACTCAGACGAATACGGTGATGTATGCAAATGCGTTTTTATCGTCATTTATCCGCTTGCGTTCGTGGCGTCGAAATTTCGGAGTTAAATTTTGGTCATTACATATGGCAACGCAATTTCATACAATTTCTCGGATACGAAACATGAAAACCTGCTCCGTCCGACTATGAATAGATCCGAATTATTTCGTAATTAGTTCTGATATTTTCGCTGTATAATCGGAAGAGAATTTTGCAGCCTTTGTCGGCCCAGTTTTTGTTCGCGGGTTTGATACAAAACATCGTAAAGTGCGTTTGCCTGGTTAATTAGCATTGCCGCTGGTCGCGTTTCCATCGACACTATTGGAACGTTGAGCGAATGCGCGCCGCGTTGATTTTAATTAAAATTACTGACTCCCGTGCTACTCTAACTGCATAATTATTTGACAATTTGCCGCGCGGACGTTGACACGCCTGGCAAGTTTTATATTCGCGTTTGCATAACGCACGCGCAATGCTCGTCATTAGCGACGATAAACGATGGAAAAAAAGCAATAATTACGATACAAATGCTAATAAAAAGTACGCGCGATGTAAATCTATTTGTCTTTGCGGGAAACTGTTATTATAAAATTAATTTTCGATTTTATGAATTTAGAGCGGTTGCACGACTTAATCGGAGAATCGATGTCTTTGTATTTCTTTTATCGAGCATCATATAGTTTAATGTATATGATCCATTGCGCGCGCTAATAACGACAAAAACAGATTACGAGCTCGTTAACAGATAATAAAGGCGTTCTCTTGGCGTATAATGTCGTTGTGCAATGTAAGTGCACAATCTATCTCTCTGCTGCAGCTTAAGAGCAGAAAACAACAAAATGGTATCGGGTGCACGTTTGATCTATTTATATGTAGCTTTTTTATCACATACGCGTACACTTTTTTATTCTCTAAATCTGAATCAGTGGATAATTAAATGTGAGATCCCTAATTTAGTTAATCTTTATTATGTGATTTAACTAACCTTGCTTTAGTGTTTAAATTCAATGAATATGGTATTGAAAAATTGAAATTAACATACAAATATTTTAGTTATATAATGCTCAAACATTCTTCTTTTTTTTAGTTGAACTTCACTGATTATCAGTGCCAAGTATATACCACTGACTATTCATTGATTCAGATTTAGAGAGTAGATTTTTACTTTAATTGATCAATTCTTCAATCACTGCATTCAAAACATCTCTTCAGAAATGAATTTCTATTATTATTGTAAATATTTGATTGTATACCGTAAATTGGAAAACTTTCTTGCTTTTTAACTTGTCGAAACTAGTTAAAAAAATATTTTTCATTCTAGTACAAAATTATTCCTGCTAATACAATCTTACCTCAAACATACACCTTGTAGTAACATGATAACAGAGTCATTCTGACAGAACGAGCTTTTATAAAACTTGTTTAGACACTCGTGTCTATAAAATCTTGTTTCCACTTAAATTTACTCGCTGAGATTACATTGATCCATGAAATATTTAAACATTTCGCAGCCTTACGAGATTACGTCCGCGCGAATGATCTCCGATGGAAGTTTCTCCCTTTATGAGCGAAACGCGTTCGCTAAGTTCCGTAATAAAAGTACGAAAGTACAGGTCAGAGATCGTATCGAAGCGCGATGCAGAAATCTCGCGAATCTTGTATATATTCGGCGTATCGATGATTATTTCAGGTGAATCCTAATAGCGTATTTCGTATTCTCTTTTATCCTTCCTCTTTCTGTTCTTCCTTTTTCGTCCGTACTTGCGACCACGTAGTCAGCGAACACCCGCGTCGTGTACGCCGTATTATCTATAGGGTGGCCACTACAAACGGTGTGGGGTCGGAACAGAGACAGCTAATTATTTAGACACGCTTGGACGCCGTCCCATCGATCACTTCCACAGGCTCTCCTCCGCCGCTTACCTTCCGTTCTTCCTATCGTTAGCCGCGCGCGTGCACGTGTACTAGCCGGAGTTTAAACTATGGAGTCGGTTACCAGCGCGTTGGCGAACGCGCGAAACATATAGATCTCTGTTGCATCACCGCAAAAAGCGAGGTAACCGATATTTTCACGAAAATCAGCAACTATCTATTTTCATAAACAACATACTTTCCCGTACCTTTTAAATTATCGTTGATATCTCTCGTTCGTAATAATGATGAAGAATAGTGAGAGAATACCACAGAATGTAATTCCCGCTGTAATATATTACTTTATTTTTCCGTGCTGTTGTGTTTAGAATTTACATTTCAAAAAGATGGCAAACGCATACGTGATAGAGAATTTCTTATTATACTTGTAAATTACACATATTTTTTTTTTATTAAGTGTCATTATACTATTCAAGCGTGATCGAGTTTAGGGATAAACAATGAATCTTAATGTGTCAGCCGCCGTTAAAAATGCTGACACAGTTTGAGCCGCAACTTCGAAGACGGAACGAATTTTCTACCGGCGGCGTTATTCATCAAAATGGTATACGCCTTTTTCGAGGCGTACTCCGTGCCTGTATGTGTGAAACGTACACAGGATATATAGTCTTATACATATACATGCGCACACGCTGGAACACAGCACAGGAAGGTGGCACTTAGGCGGCTCGCATGTTCGTAGCGTAACCGAAGGTTCGCGCTCCGTGAAATTAAAATCAACCACCTTTAACGGTGCAATCTCTATTCTCGGAAGGCTTTTTCCATCGCCTCTTTTTTTAACCCGGGAATTCAAGAGACAATGGATTAACGTGATGTCTCTTTAAAAACGCGTGATATTACTCGAGTAATTAAAAGTCTTCGTGGCATAGCGCGTTTTCTATTGCGCTAAAAAATGGGCTCTATTGATCGTCGATCTTGCTCTCCGTTTTTCTCTGTACGGCGCGTTTAAGAAA
Source organism: Trachymyrmex cornetzi (assembly GCF_001594075.2). Taxonomy (NCBI): domain Eukaryota; kingdom Metazoa; phylum Arthropoda; class Insecta; order Hymenoptera; family Formicidae; genus Trachymyrmex; species Trachymyrmex cornetzi. The sequence continues at coordinate 3,424,179 of NW_017299892.1, read as the reverse complement.
GCAGCCCAGTGGAACTTGATAAATTGCGTGTACATGTATATGCAAATGGACAAACCGATTACTCTTATCGTTATTATAACTTTAAATGCAACAGATATATATTCCTTAGAAACGAGGTTAATTCATCCATCACGGTTCAAAACACTAATCTAAAACACCTATCTATTAATTTCCATTTTTCTATGATAAATACGATATTAAAAATTAATAAATAACCAGCATTTATTATTATCTACATTTATAAGAATAATTTCGTCGTTTCAGCGATAAAATAAAAAAATTCGCTAAATTTACAATTCACGTAGTCGACAAATATATTAAAAGTACAAGAATTGATGGCTTAGTTTAAAAACGTAACAATTCAAGGTACAACTAGCATGAGCCATTAAATATTATAACTTGACGCGTCATGAATTAAATAGGTACTATCACAATATTCAATTTGCTGTGGAGATAAAGTCTTCAGTACTGTCGGTACAAATTAAAACAGTCATGATTTAACATAATTGCATTGCAGAATTTCAAAATGTGTTAATTTAATACTACACATTAATTAAATATTGTGTTACAAGTAATCCCTTCCATCCATCACTACAATTCAACTGCGTTACTCATAACGTGCACTTGATCTGCACTCTATCCAATCGTGATAAATCGAAAATCATTTTTGTGCAGTTGCCATCGAGATACATCCTCCCGTCATCCGTGGCCCATACATCAATCGCAGTAGAAATTGCGGTCGCGATCGAACGTTGCTATGTCGTTACATATATCTCATGGACGTTATGTTTTATGGGTCGTAGGTGTGATCGGCGTTAAGGTAACGGTAGTTCCTTAAGACGTATGTAAACGTCTCTTATCGAGCGCCCAGCAGGCACCGTCGAATTCGCGCCTGCGGCGGTTTACCGTTGGCTTACCGTCCAAGTATATCCCCGGTCTTTTCTCGCCCCAGATTGCGCCGAAGATTGCTGCTCTCTCTCTCTCTCTCTCCCTATTTGCGTCTCTTTCTTTCACTCGATTTTATACCGACACGTTAGTTTTGTATGCGCAACGTGAGCCGCGGAATGCTCGTCGCGCGTGAGATACCGGACTGACCGCGGATTACATCCGTGATATCCGGCGCGATCGCGCCCCGGCGAAAGCTCACGAAAGCGGTTGTACTTACCTCAGGAAGCGTGATTACGCGAGATTACGCGATGTCGAAACGGCGATCCTTACGTTTACACGACCGTGTACACGGGACAACAGTCGACCTCGAGCGGAATTACAGCGTTTTCTCTGAGCTTGTCGCACTATCTACTGCGGTTCTGAGAAGACAACTCGTGCAAATTGCATACCCGTGACATCACGCTCCTTTTAACGTGTGTCATTTCACTTGAGAGAAGGTGTCGAAGAGCCACGGCGAAAATTCACGGTGTACATGTGTCCAATTTCATGAATTTTAAAATGAATTTAATATATAGAGTATATTTACTTTTCTAAATTAAATAGGGTATTTAAAATTGAATTAAAGAATAAAATCTATATTTAAGGAATAAGCTTTTATCTGGATTAAATTTTGTTTCAAGATGAATTTAATACGGAATGTATATTTACACTTTTAAATTAAATAAGACGTATTTAAAATTGAATTGAAGAATAAAATTTAAATAAGGTCTTGCTATGCGCTGCAGTATAAGATAATCTTCAATTCTTTAATAATAATAAGCGTTTAAAGCTTTGCAGAAATGTTGTATTTTCGGATTTGCTCAAAAATGCATCTCCAGATTTCGATACAAACATTACGGACCGTTTCATATCTCCTACGAGAACGTTACGCGCGCTCGTAAAATTTTACGAGCCTTAGTTTTTCTTTTTCCCTCGATCTAGCCGACACATTCATTGATTTTTTTGATGTCCGTATGTGACCCATACGCGGTTATTACGAATCGAACATAAGACTGTGATATACTCTACCAGTATTTCCAACGTGAAATAATTGCTTTCTCTCTCTCTCTCTCTCTCTCTCTCGTAGATATAATTATATTCCACTGTTTATAACAGTTGACTACGAACAGGTGACATCACATCGAGTTTACTTTACGTGCACCAAATCTGGATGACGTCGATGTGCCTGCGGGCGTAGGAAGTTATCAACGTTTGCTGTATATTATTGTCACTATAATTTCTTCGGTGGAATCCAGCTTTGTTGTCTGATACACTTAAGAATAATATTGTACGATCGTAGCGAATTTAACTTGCTACTTTTATTTCAGTTTCACTTACGCGTTCTTTTAACAACAACATAAATCATCATAATTATTAAACTGAATCGTGCTTCGGAAAAACAAGCACAGTTTCGGAGAATGTGATTGAATTTTGTTGATCTTGGTACATCTTGGTACCTTTATTTTTTATCTTATTTTGACCTGTCATTTTGATGCTTGTCTTCATTATCAGCTTTAACATAACATGTCAAAATCACTCAGAAACTCGTTGGAAGGCTATCAATGAACGATCAAATCACTGAGATGTTGGCATTCTACTAACCACGTGTTGCGAAAAAATCCAATAGCTGTAGAAATTGGCACGATGGAGTTGCGACATGAAAAAGTCGTGTCGGGAAAGTATAAGAAGTTTCGGTCGCCATGATCTTCTTCGTTGTTGTCACTGTCGTCGCTGTCGTCGTCGTGTCGTCGTTGTCGTAGTCGATGTTGGGATGAATTCTCTGTCTCCAATGGTAGTTCCACTCTTCACAACTCGCACTGGCAACGCCATTGCTTCTGCGACGCGCTCATAAATAACCTCAGAGCGTACATTATTTCATCTCAGCTGCGTTCTAAGTTTTGACTTCTGACAGTGAAATACGGAATGTCAGCTGGACTGTCGGCCGTTGGCGTGATCGGGTGGGCTGTAGACGATCTTTACGCTTATGTCATCGCTTACATCACGCGATCGTCAATGTCTTTGATAGGATAGTGGTTGTGTCTCAAGAGTGTATATTTTGCTCTCGTACCAATTTTCAAAAACGTGAGATAATTTCTCTTTCTAATGTTTACCGAAGAATTTTTTGTTGAGAGTAACTCTGAAGAGAAAAATCACGTGGATGTAGCTTTAATTACACATCAGTGAAAGTACTGTCAAGCATTTGTTAACAAATGTGCACTTTTTATCTTGAATTAATTAAAAAGTTTGAATATGTATGAGTTTTCCGAATTGAAAATTATATTTTTGAATTCCAGTGCCTCAACATGTCTGCTAAGACAGTTACAATTCAGTTTTACGACATGAATTAATTACACCTTTGTTTTACGTTATCTATTGAAAAACAATCTGTGCATAGATGAGAGAAATATGTCAACAAATGGCTTTGGTGATTTTCGACGTAACACGCGCGCGGATTTCCGTATCTTCCTATAATATCGTCCTGGGACATCGAGCGCACAATATTTCCACTGCATCGCAGGGAAAAATATATGAAAGTTCGAGAGACGAGTTTGAAATTCAGTTATCTACGAGGTGTTGTCCCATGGGGGTGGATCCACTGAGGGCCAGTTGTTTCGTATCGAAGGGATCGAGGGTGTGATGCGTGCCGGGGACGGTCTAAATCAAAAAGAATATTTGCATCGATAAAACTTTCGGTAGAATTCAGTTTTCTTTGACGTGAGTCCTCGCGAGAGTTTTTCCATGCTTGTCAACCGGGAATTCGAAGTGTATACTCTCGGTTAGAATATTTTTTGATGCGTGCATGTTTCGCCGCAAAAATATAAAATTGAGGACCGAAAAATTTGCATCGCGAAATAAGTTAGGCAAGACGTATTCTAATTTCCAGACATTTTATTTTGGAAATCCTCCAATGGTCGACATTTTCGACAAAGTGAAGTTCGATTTTTTAAATTATGGGTACTTGTTAATATTTTGCTATATTATTGTTGAAAATAAATTCTTTTGTGCTTTAAATTGTCTAAAAAATATCGGTGTGGATTTAAAACCTCCGATGTTAAATCTACTGCATCAATTCAATACCACAGTTTTGAATGCTATACTTGGAGATGATTCGTACGTGCATGTGTTTGGCGATTCAATTCGTAATTATTTTGTCGAAATTGCGATATAATATTTTATCTCGTTGACAAAAATATAGTGATTTGTTGAGAAATATATGATAACAAAATAATGAATTATTTAAATTTAAATGGTCAAGCTCCGTACAATTAGTATTTTAAATATCAGAAACTTTTTACAGATGCGTTTTACAGCAATTGTAGCGAAAGCATTAGGATGGAGAGTAATATAGTACGATATTTTGCATAAAAAACCTTATATAACAATCAATAAAAAATGGTAATAAGTGGGGAAAAATAAAAAAAAATATTTGCGATATGGGTTCTTTATTGTATCTAAGATAAGCTTTGCGTTCGAATTATGTACATTAAACAGTGTTTAAAGATTTTCGCAGTTAGGAAAGGGTAACCGTTACAGAAGCGTAGGAGAGTGTGCGGAGGATGTTGGGTGCCGGTGGGCTAGGTTAACGACTTCCTGATGAGGCAATGTAGACCGCAACTTCTTCGTAATGGACTCCCGTGTCCCCCAATATCGTACTTAAAGTGGCCTCGCAAAGCCACCATACCCCCGACAAGGCATCTTATGAAAGGTCACCCTGACTATCAGAGATATCGGTGCAATTTGTAGCTTCTGATGTCCTCGTGATTCCTGATGCCGTTCGCCCTCTGCTGATAGCCTCGTTTCCGGCGTTACCAAGTTGATACCGTCCAACTATTTTAGTCATTCACACAGTATATTAGAAGTTGCCAATTCAAGTAGGTAATTTTGTTATATAAAATTGTATGACTAAAAATGAAGCAAAATTACATATTGATTTCGAGCGTAGAATTTGTAACTCGTGTAATTTTTTGAATTATCGATTAACCTCGCGTAAGTAGATTGTGAGTATTGTTTATTAATCGAACTTTATGTGTTATCGCATTCTGAAATGTGTACTTATTCTATAATATTTTTAACGACAGCAATGAGAAAAGTCGCCGCAATGAGAGAAGTCTCGAGAGAATCTCGAAGCTTTCATCGCAATCTGTCTCGTCCCATTTCGACGAGCCGGCACTAGAATTGGTATACAGGCAGTTTAGTTTGCGCATACATAGACGACTGAGAGGAACGAACTAACTTTATTTCATTGACAAGCGCGAGTAAGATCAAAATGCGTTCGAACTTTCGTTCCGTAAGTTAAGCGGCGCTTAAAGTCAAGACGAATTAGCGATGAATCCACGCCTCCTTGAAATGGAATATTTTATGAATTCAATTGCATCGATTCGGCTCGACTGTGAAAATATAAATACGCGTCTGCAACTTTTCGGCCCGTTGCGAGTGCTCATACATTTTGTACGTTTGCTAATATAATCCCAGTCTTGAACGCGCCGCGCCGTCTGCGATTAATTACATTGCCACTAAATGAACTTACGGAAATATCTGCAGTTTACTGATTCCTGAATCTTTTCTATTACTGCTCGTAATTATTAGTCGTGAGAAACTGCATAACAAATTGAATATTTGAACAAATGAAAAATATAACACATGGCTGTATGCGCTAACTCTAATAATAAATTAATATTTCAAAAGATTGGTTGATTGTTGTTTTATACGGGATAATGCAATCTCGCAGAGTATAAGAATTATTGATCTAATTATTCTCAGAGAATTGAGTAAATTTGTATGTGATATTAAGAAAAGTTAAGAAAGATTTAAATATTATATTTTGCGTGATTTTATAGTATTTTGCGAAGAGAAAACGAAGAATTATCTTGCGTGCGTGAGTGATAAGTTATAATTATTCTTGTTTATTAACATGTTACGTAAAATGTTTATTATTATTGTGTAGAGTAATGTAAGGCAGACATGCATTTTACTTATTACATAGCGTTCTCGAAGTAATTCTATTACATAGAAACACAGAGTGCATTACAATTAAGAGATTAACTTATTAAGTCCTTTGGGATTAGCCCATAAAATTTATTTCAAAAAGAAAATTGCAGGGAACATAAAAATATGACTGTTTTGTATAAGAATATTATAGTTTTTATTAATGATTAGTTAATAATATAGTAGATTTTTGTTTTATCTCGACATTTGTATTAAATTAAACATTTTTTTATATTATTTGCATTAGTTAAACTTATTGTACATATACTTAAATAAAATTATATCTAAATTAATATCAAAACGCGAGGTAACTTATATATTAAGAGAAATTGACACGAATTTAGAAGTTTAACTACATATTGCCGAACACGTACAGTTTAGTTTGAGAATAGCAGAGAGAGTTGGAACTTGGATATATTATTGCAAAGTTTAGAATGTGTGGAAATGATTTATTATCTTTCGATACTTTGTCGACGAAGAATGAGAGATTAATTTGGCTTTGGCGTTTCTTGAAATGCTCGTACGCGCTGCACATACAACACTTGTTCGACAGGAACGCAGAACGGAAGAATTAACGAGCAGTCACGTGACCAAGAGGGCGAGAGACGCCGATATATCGTAGCGTGAATTATGAAACAACGTGTTTAATGACGCGGCCGGATCCGACTCGCTGTAAATTTTCCACGAGGGGTTGAAGTTTTAAACCCTCTCCATACCATTGTCATTCCTCTCGTACGGCCCTCATTTCTGCGTCGTCGACTCGCCATCCCCTTATTGACTTTCCCCGCACGTTCTGCCCTTCCCTTCCGTTCTCGCGTCTGGATACCGGGACACATTTTTCAGTTATTAGATACTTATTCTTAATTTTCCACCACCTTTCCTCCTTTTTCTTCATCTTGTCGCTTTTGTTACACGCTTTTAACCTACTAATTTAGTCGTCCAAACATTTTGAAAATATAATTGTTCATTATTAATAATAGTAAAAAGCAGGTTGTTTACTATCTGGAATAACCTACAAAACCTGGAATTTTCAAATTTTTTTATTTTTGAAAAAGTCAAGAATTTTCATTGAATATCGGCACTCAGGAAAATTTTTGGAATTTTACTTTTAAATTTAAATTCTGTCTCTTCTTGAATTGTTTCTTTGATTATTTTTCTTGATAGTGCAGAATATTGATCTATTAACAATAAGTACGGCATATATTCACATATCTGCGTATATTCACGTATATTCTCGTATTTGAACTTTTATTTTAAAAATTAATAAAATAGTAGAAGCCAACATTTAGCAGAAGAGAATAGCTCACCATACTGTAATAAGTTTTTTCTGTAGGTTTTTGGCTGCTCCAATTGTACAAAATGATAGATATATTCTCGTAGTCTTTTATTAATTTTTAATATAGTTTGTTTGCGTTGCTTGCACATTAATTTATTTTAAACTTTCCAATTTGAAAATTCTCGAAATTTGAATAAAAGAATCTGGAATATCCGAAAATTTTTTCTCAGAGGATTTTTTAATATGATTTTAGGTATAACAAATACTGACGAAGTATCAGCGAACCAAGACTTGATTTATTTGACTTTCTGGCTATGTTACTTTTTTATATTGAATTATTTTATTTTGAAAACAAATTAGTTTATATCGTTACATATATAGACGAAATCAGAAATGGGAATTAAGAATTCAAGTAGACTTTTCTTTTGAACGAGTGTTGAAGAAAACCAACATACTTAACGTAATGCTTATTTCTATATCTACGCGAATGTTTATTTCTATTTATGTAATGTCTATTTCTATCTCGAATAATATTTCAGATAATTATAATGACGATCACGAATGGATATCGCATTACCGATGACTAAGCCGTCGCTTCGGAGTTAAGTGAATTTATTCCGGCAATGTTGGGTTTAATTAACTCGAGTAAAGTCGACCGTTGAGTCGCAGCTATTCACCGAGAGACCCCCCACTTTATGCACGACAGCTTTGGTAGCAGTCGGGTGCCCTTAAATTTCGTAACGAACGTATTATTAGGGTGCGTTGTCCACCGAAGGGATGCGCGATAGTGCGTGTTAAAATTTATTTATGCTGAGTGATTATACATGTAGCGCTCTAATGAAAGTCACATGCCCACAATCAATACCTATAAAGATTTTAAATTCGCTCTTAATGCACTTAATCGATTTTATTCATTTTAGCTCAATGTTAAATATAATGTACATTAAAAAGATGGATAATATTTGATTTTCCGACGACTGACAAAAAAATCTACTTAAATAATTTAATTTAAATAATGAAATTTGAATTAGAAAGTACAATTCTAATTATACGAAACGCGGTCAAGTAAATTATATCGAATAACAGTCTTTCACAGTAACGTTTAATTTAAATCTGAAATAGATCTACATAGTATGATGGTCTCATCCAAGTAATTGGAGCAATGTTCGCAGAGCCGAAATAACCGTTGAAGGAGATAATTGACGGTTTCTCAAATAATATTTTATAGATACAAAAAAATCTATTTTATTTAGACAAAATTATATATCATTTGTACAAAATTAGTAATCGATACAAAACTCTAATGCACCGCGATTGCATGAGATTGTTAATTTAGATATTTTTATTTAGAATATGTGGTGCTCTTTAGAAACTATATTTATATATTTTTATCTATTGATCAAGAAAAAATGGAAATTACTTAGAAAATTGCTTGAAAGCTTTATCTAAGTGTATCGGTAATACTTCATCACTCTCGAAGTCCTGACAGTTCAACAGCCGTAACTTAATAACGGATGGTATGTTAGATTACGTTAGCGGAAGGAAAGGTGTATGTTTTTTTTTTTCGGGCTCGTATACTAGAGATATGCAGCGACCAAAATGATGAGGCACCTGCACGCAACATCATTTCGGTTCGTTGCGAACGTGACCGTGGTGTATCCTGGAACCGATGGTCTGCTCGTGAGGATTTTATACAATGGCGGATAGAGTGAGATCACTTGATCTCCTTACGCCATCAGATTTTTGCCCGGGAGGAGACACATTTGAAAAATGTGATGCATAAAGGAAGGACAAGATAGAGTGAAGGAAGGAAGGAAAAAAGGAAGGAAGGAAGGAAGGAAGGAAGAAGGAAGGAAGGAAGGAAGGAAGGAAGGGATGTAAGACGTGGTAAGGACAGAAGAGAAAGGGGAAAGGATCTCTCTCTCTAGTGCCGGCTGTCATGTCCTGAGACGGAGAGCAGAATACAACAGAAAAGGCCCTGTAGTAATATTCCGCAAGCTGTTGTTAAAGCTTCCGCAGTGAAATGTGCTCCGCCAGACAGTGAGGAACTGAAGTATTGAATGCACGGCTTTTTCCGTATCGACACGAGAACGTGTTGTTCACCTGGTTTCTGATACTAGGAGAGATTTCGTTAGAACGACTTTCGTTTTTAACGACGTTCTCGCAGATTGTATCGCGTTACGTATGGCAGATTGAGATTGAATTACCCGTGGAATTCAGGGCTTGACCAATGAAGACAGATAGGCAATAAAATGGGCAAGTTGGAGAGAAAATGGACAGATTACTTTTTGGGAGAATTTTGTCTGAAAAAGAGTAACAACAAATTTTAATACGCAGAGAATTCAAATGTAAAATATAGGGAAAGACTATAATAAACAAACATAAAGAAGGACTTAAAATTAACTTTAAGGATTAAATTGATAAATTAAAATAAAGATAAAATAAACAGTAAGAAACATATTGAAAAGAATATAATTTAAAAATTAGAGAAAAAAGTTAAGAAGATTTTTTATACATATATACAATTAATATATATTAATTTTTTTCAATGCGCACTATGATAATTATGATATATGGCGAATATAGTCATTTTTATTGTTTGTATAAAGCGAGGCCGACAGGCAGTGGTTTACCCTGCAACTCGCATCTTGGGTGCACGCTGTGAATTATTATGTAAAATAATCGTCGACAGGCGATAATTAGAATTTCAACGTGAACTCTCGCGCGAGCTCGGTGTCTTGCCAGCGACGCAGAAAGGAATCCTGACTGTCTAGGAACTAGGTACTGTGAAACGTGCGTAAGCGGAATCTTGAAAATTCGCGATAACGAGTCGAGGCGAACGCGTTAATGAAACGACGTTGTGTTGCGTGTAGGTTATATCTCGACTTGCGACGTCGAAGATCGCCGTTAAACTTTATTAGACTTACTTTACCGTGAGCTCGTCGCATGGATGGTGGATACTCGCTAACGCAGCGATATTTACAGTGTGTGCGACTCTTGATATTTCAAGCGGTCGAATTGTCAAACGCAGAACGTGCTAATATTTGTTATTAACTTTCAACTGCTACTGATTCATGGCGGAAGAAACCATGTACCGATTCACGACTCGGACCAAACCCGAGTACGAATATATTTTATATCAGAAAAATTTCTAAATTATTTTCAATTTTTAGCGTAATACATATAATTACGGTAAAAACTATCCAGATAATTAATGAGGCAAGAAATAAAAGCTGGATTGGCTTTACTTCTCGATACATTAACGTAATTGATTCTTTTAATGCCAATAGATATTATATAAAAGTAGATATATCTGGGAGATTTACAACAAAATATCGACAACTTTTTTCTATAGCAGCTTTAATCATAGAATTAATTTTTAATTTTTACAATCGTTTTTGATATCGTTACTGAGTCTCAATTAAATTTCCGTATATGGGACGATGAAAAATATTCGTATAATATTAGCATGATAAAAGGAAATCCTTTTCGGTTGAATTTTCTTTGCTGTGTATGAAAATGAAACCATCGAAATAAAAATATCATATTACTTACATAGTGATGAGTGAATATTAGGAGAATATTATTATGAGATAATGTTTTAATATCAGTAAAAGACATGTTGCTTTGCGGGTAATTACGGCAGCGTCACTCATCTTACTTTCGTTTGCCAGAATATCTTTTTCTGGCATTAATGGCGTATTAGCATTTACATGGGTGAGAAAACACCGGCGACTGTTTGCACTTCGGATAGTCCGGCTCGACAATACGCTCTCAACGGAAGCCTTTCTGCCTGTATAATCGTTGCGGTGATAATAACCGGTCGTAATTAGGTTAATGGAATGACACTACGCTGTGCAATTTTTTTTAAATTCAACACTCGCGCGATACTAACGCATTATTCGGTGCGTTTTAAAATTCCGCTTGAAACTGCCGCGTTATTATTTCCTCAACAAGTTTTTTCTCGCTTGTGTTAATATTATTTCTGAAATAAAACGGCGGGTTTGAATAAATTCTTTTCGACTAAATGGAGTATTGTAATAAATAACGGATGTAATGGATTATTATTGTTATTCTCTGTTACTTTGTAAAATTGTTTAAAAGATTTAATGCCCACAGAGAAAAATTACTCTTTTTTTCGTTAACTCCTCGTTATTGTTTATACATGTATTTCGCTACTTAATCTTTTATTTCGAAAATTTCGTCTCGTTGAGTTTCCGTCTCTCCAACGTGCTGTCAAAAAATTAAAACCTCGGAGTGTTTAATATAGAGAAAAATTATTTAAAAGAGAAAAAAGAAGTTCCTCTCTTTCACGTAATGATATATCGAGAAGCTTTATTATTACGATTCATAGTTAGATTATAATGAGAGACATGATAATTAATTTTAAATTAATATTGAAACTTAATGACAGTGCATACATTGAAAATTTACTGTAGTAATAACAAGTTGTTGATCGCTCGTGTAATTCTCCGCTCGCTCACGCGAGAATGTAAGAGAACGACGGTGAAATTTATCGCATAAAATCGCAGTTCTCAATTAGTCGGGAGTACTTCGAACTGCTAATCTACGAGACTACGTTGCTCATATTGTACTTGGGTGTTCTCCGGCACATACTTTACGCGGCCAGGCGCGTTTAACGCGCTAGCGTACGTACCGGGATGCACGTAACTACGTGGCTTAAGCGATCTCTCTTTCTCTCTTGTTTCCATCCCTTGACTATGGGAGTCCTCAACCGGTCCGAAATTAGAAAACTTTTTATGTACGCCAATTTTTAACCAGCCCGCGCTCTTCAGCGGTAATTACTTTTTAAGCCTCTCTTTTGCATATTATCTTCGGTGGCCGCTCGTCCCTCTACCGTTCCTCCTCCTCGTGACTTGCGTTGTAATTTAAAATTTGTATCATGCCGAAATCGCGCCGCCCCTAATATCATCGTTCGTTCTTGTCGCGCGTCGCGTCGCTCCATTACACCAGCAAACTTACAAGACTTCACATTTTGCCACCCCGCTCGCGTACCATTTCCCTTTTTGCTCCTGACGCTCTTGTATTCATGAATTTTCGCATTTCGGGGATGGAGAACAACACAGGGGATGGAGTGAGCCGACGCTCGCGCGACGATGCTTCTTTGTCGCTTCATGAGCGTCGCGAGTGAGGTGTATAATCATTTGTGGATTTTTCAACAAGTACAAATTCATATCTTTGGATTTCGTAGCTTATTAATTTCTTTCTTACAATTAAGTGTTCACGTGTTTACAAAATTTCCAAGCTAATCTTTTTGAAATACAATATGAAAATTTCAGTAGAAATTTATTTGTCCTCACAGAAAATGCTCCAGTTTTCTTCTCATTGAAGAGTATTCTGGAATTTTTCATCGGCTAGAAATTTGTATTTTACATTTGAAAACTTGCATAGGAATTTATAGCCATTCATTCAAAGTAACAAACATGTGAAGATATACTGGGAGGTTAATTGCGATAATGCTTTTTTGAAATAATAGATGTCTTAACAAAGTTCTAAATAAAAAACCTATATACCTCCGTTCATGATTGCGCGGACTTGCTCGATTCTTTTTCGACGATGGATTTCACCAGCGATTACGTAATTATTCTTCGCAGGACGGACATTTTGTTCGACCGTCTCGGTGGGATGTGTTTTTTGTCGACGGTCCCCGGTCGGTGTTTTCGCTGAGGAACGGAAAATACATCTGCTAATTTGCATAGTAAATTTGCGCGGTGCACCGTAACGCGCGTTTCGAGGACTTCCTCAACGATGAGGAGATCGCGGGGAAAGGGAAAGACCTGGGAACAGAGGATGGACATTTGTTTGCGGACCCGTATCGCACTGATACTTCCTTGACCCCCTAACGTTCATTGTGGATAAAGAACAGTAGATAAAAATTAGTATTCGAGTTAGTAGACCGCGAAATTTTATCCCAATCGCGCAAATGGACAATTTAAATAGTTTCATAGCAACGCAATAAGTGGAGAAACCTTGAGAAAATTTTATATAAATATTTACTCGGAGTATTAAAATTAAGATAAAATATCGTACTACTATATAATATTAATTCGTAAAATTATAATCAAGCGATTGTCAGCGGAATAAAATAATATCTTGGGTATTAAGAATATCGCAATAGAGCGTTCCGATTTGCTTAGCGAAAAAGATGAAGCAAAAGACTAAGAAGAGTAAAATATATTAGCCGCGGGACAACTGCCTCGACTTGCTCTCGAGGATTCTTTGCTGTCTCTCAAATTATCGTCGGCATTGAATCGGCGCATCGAAGCACGAAGGCAACCAGGCTCGCTACGGGCGCTCGCCTCGTCTGGAAGAGCTGCGCTCTGCCGCTTCCGTGTCATTTCGCGCCAGTAACCACGAGCCGTCTATTATGAAACCGGAAGCATCTGGTTACTGGCGTGGCACGGCGCGGTATGGCGCGGCGACGTGTTGTGTATGGGGGGTCCGCCCTCGTGATTTTTCCTCGCTCCATCGGCGGCAGTCCCCGTTCCGATCCGAGATAGAAACGCGATGCCCCCCCCGTCACTCGATAATACGATTCGTATTTCTGAAAATCGACCGGAAGTCAATATATTCAGCCCGTACAAAATTTACCTTGTACCGCCTGTAATAGATGCCTTGCCGCAGTTACGTTGCATATCTGATTTGCCATTTATTTCGTCTGCGATTTCGATCAATCGATTGCGATCGCTTTGGAATAGTTGACGTATATTAATTTCTGATATATACCATTATAATATTTAGCAGTTTAAGGTATAATAAAAACAATTTAAGAAGGATAAGTAAAAAATGACGCCAATTCTTTTAATTATTCTTCTGCAAGCTTCAGTTTAAGGATTATAATTTGATTGTAGAATGTGAGGGAATGAGAGAAACACATAAAGAAAAAGGGAAATTAATGTGATGATTACAAATCATTTCTTTCGATGCTAGTTTATTGTACGATTTTCTCTCCCAGTTTGTATTCTGCGTTCTTTATCCGGTCTGTCTTCATAGAAATTAGAGCGTGCGACATTAATAGCTCTGATTTCATCACGTGAATATGAAACTAGCAGATATTTCTAGCATAACAAAGTTTTGCCAACCAAACGCAATTTTGTTAAATAAAGGTGGGAACTCTCGAATCTGTCAAGTGCTAAATTAAGAAACTTTAGTTACGACAGGTAAGAACATGCCATTATACGTTGTTAATAGCATATCAAAGAGGCTATAAGTGTTAAGGAAACTTAGTTCGTTATTATAGCTTTTCAAGGTAGCGCTTACGATGAAAAAAAAATTAATCACTGATATTTTTATTAAACGACTCAAAGAGGTCTGCACGAAACTTATAAGAACTTTTAAATTTGCTTTCAAATATTTCTTTGCGATGAAATTTACTTGAATCATTTAATAAAAATTATTGTACTCTCTCTCTTAGCACGCGAAAATTAATTTTATATTTACACTCAAAAAAGTGATGTTGCAGTTATAGCGAAAATTATCTAAGTACGAAAAATGAGCTAAAATAGATAAATTTCTAGCAAATACTGCGATATTGGATATGTATCTAATCATATAGATGACAGAGATAGAATTTAGATTTGTGCTATAAATTCTATGCGTATGATACATAATTTTCTATCAGATATTCTATCAAAAAACAGCTACAATTCTAGTTTGATACAAAATACCTATATAATTTAGATTTTTAGGAGTAGGGTCTATTTTAATTTACTCTCTTAGCAAGAAAGTGAATAAAATAATGTTTTTTTCACTTTCTGTATAGAATGTAGTTTTACTAAATATTGTATCATTTCCATGATGATTGATTCATTACGACTTTAAGTCTTCTTTTCTCGTTAATTCGTCGATAAAACTTAATCTAGAGAATAAGAGAGTATCTCGTACGTTGATATAACGATTTTTTCCTTTTGTTTCAGGTAAGTCAGTAAAACAACCAAGAGAAAGTAACGATGCTGCGCTCGAGTGGTGTACAACAGGTCGCAGTGCGGTAACATTGCAATTAACGAGGCGCTCGTAATAGTCGAGCCGAATTGCGATAGTGCTGGATGGTCGACATAAGCAGGTATTAAAAAAAATAGATAAAGCACAGAGTCCGTTACAAGCTCCGGGCTTAGAAGACCGGAGGATTCTGTGTAACGGCATGGCGCGGAAAGTCGTTAACGACAGTTTAAGCTCGCTGTAGTATAATGGATCGTACGGCTGTTCTATTTAACACCCGCATAATACCGACCATCGCTAGTTACTATATGACTATTACTATAAATAAAAAGAAAAAAAGAAATAAATCTAATTTTCTCTCACTTTGCTCTCAAATATGCGTTATACGTATATGTGAAATTCGAAAACTGCTTTATAATTTTATTCATATAAAATGTATTACGTGCGGAATTATTGTTATTATTTGTATTATTTTCAGTCAGATAATATATAATAATGATGATAATAAAGTAAATATTTCATTTGATTGAACTGCAGCAGTATAAACTGAAAAGCAGTCCCATATATTAAGACCTCATCGAGTATTAACATGATATAAAAAATTAACTATCATCGATGACCCATATTATATTTATTATAAAAATAAAATTAAATGGAGATTGGCTGTATTCGCCATTAATTGAATTTTGTTTAAAAATTTTATTTAACAATTGAATAATAAGAGTATAAGTTATTTAAGAGCATCGTGAAGCAAGAAAATATTTCTAACGAAAAAATTTGACAGATTTAATTTTATGACGGTATTTATAATCGCGTTTTAGTAAAAAGTTCAGCTAAAACTGATCTTAAGATATAATACGGTTTAATAACTTAATTTTGAAATTTATAATTTAATACGTATTACATATTTGCAATAGCGATTTTAGTTCATATTTGGATAATAATAATAATAAATTAATTTACATAAAATAGCGTCGATTAAAATAAAGATAAATTATTATCTAAAATGGTAGGTTTAATAATTCTTGTTAAAGTTGGGTGATATTTCTCGAAATATTTAATGTACATAAAAAATTTCGCGACGGATGATACCTTGTCAAAATTTTTGTTAACAAAAAGTTCATCTCCAGACATCGAAGAATCTGCGGTTCGAGAAGTTATATAGTCACGATAAATCTAGGAGGCCCAATATACTCACTACGCACCGCACGGCGACTGGTATTTTGGTGATTACATTAATCCGAGTTCGAGATATTTATGACATAATATTTTACGGCCGAAAGCCCTGTTGCGCGTGCGACGCACCAATTTGTGTCCGTGCTTAACGCGCACCGCTTGGCATTCCATTATCTATATTGATCCTCGCTTTTCGTGTATTTTATATTTTATCGGCTTCGTCCCTAGGGCGAAATGAATTTCTGCTAGACGCTTCCGAGCGATGTTGATCATAAATTGTTCATCATTTGATCGCAATCGAACGTAAACACGCAGAATTTAGTTTAGCAAAAATTTTCTTCGTTTAGTATCGTTTATATAATAATTTCATATCTTTACATTACAATGTTTAGACATACAGCACACATAATATTATAGTATAATAATTAAAAAATAGATATATGTTTATATATTTTTAATTATTATAATATCGTAATACATACGTCGGAACATTGCAATGTCAAGATATGAAATGAGTATACGATTAACGCAAACGAATTAGAAGAAAGTAATTTTAAAAAATTATTTATTAAAAAATTACCTTTTCTATACTTATGATAGTATTACAAATTCTATACATATAAATACGGTATAATAATTAAAAATAATATATATATTTACATATGTATTTTTATAAAATTAACCTTAGTTTTTAATTGTTTGTATAAAGTATATACATGTATATACTTTATGCGAATAATTAAAAATTAAAGTTAATTTCAACCTTAACATTTTGCAATACATTACAATTGTATTACAAGTATTAATTCTTATGTGAATGATTTATTACTCGATTTTGCGTGCCAGTAGGGTAGCATCATTATAAATAAACGTTCCAATAATTCTTCGTCTACTGGGAACACTTCCTATTCCATCTGACAAGTGCAGCGTATACGTGATTGTTAGTTCTGCCAAAGTGGTTGCTGCTTTGTTTTTTAATTTTTCCCAATTACATAGTACTGTCCACTTTTAAAGTGTGCTCAACTGTTCGCCAGATTTTAATGACCAGGCATGCAAAATTAACTTCGTTACTTGTACCACATTATTACGTAATAATACGTTTCTCGACTAAGCCGCTGGTTTTAAAACCGCGATAAACGCAAGTCGTACATTTCAAATAGTTTGTCTAAAGTAAATTAGTTGTGGCATTTCAAGATACTGCTTGCGACAATATGACATTGTCATTATTACCTAGTTTCAACGATCGTATTTCTCTCTCGAACAGAAGACGATTTCTAGTAAAAGTTCCAATCGTTCAAGCCTCGCCACGGCGACGCGTGGTGCTCATTATCTCGAAGATTGTTAGATCGCATTATTTTTCGTTTACGACTTCGGCATGTCGCGGATCGGCCAAAGCAAACAAATAGTTTTCAATAAGAAAGTTTCCTTGTAAGGGTCCAGGTGCAGGGAACTTGTGCGGCAAGGAGTTTAAGGCGTCGGGGGAACAAAACTTTTTCCCAGTTTTTAAAACAGTTCCGCGCTTTTCCAACATTTAAAGACTACATAGTTCAGGGCACTCACCCTTTTTACTCCGCTGATGTCCCTCCGCTCTGGGCGCATTCTGTTACCTATCTGAGAATGTAATCGAGTCTTTTTGCCCGTTCGCTTCGGGGTTATCTCTGCAGCAACTTGAAGTATTCCGCCGCGAGATATCTCGGGAAATTAATATTCCACGAAAAATCGCGCGAGCGAATGCGGCGGGTGATTTTATGGAGCAAAGCGCAAGAGTCGGGGAAAAGTTTTTTCGCCCGCGATGCGAGATCAAGATCGAACGAAATCAAAGTTGTGCAAACACGCGGTTATTCTTCTTTCCGCGGTAAGAAAACACTTTGCGTTGCTGGCGCTATCGAGACGTTCGAATGCCATCGAGTGGAATGAAATAATGATGAAATTGCAACCGGCGCTTTGCCGATACCTCTCTCTCTCGGTTTCGACATTTCTGATATCCAATCGCGCAATATCCCGACTTCATCGCTCCCGAGAAATTCTCAAAGTACCAACGACGTTTCGCTAGATTAAATGGATTACGCGGTTTACGCTGATTCGACGGGAGACTTCGGTTGAAATAAAACTAAGACATTATAACCGCCACAAATTCCGTTTGTAATCCCAAGAAATAATAGATTTATTAAATTGAAATAGTACTACGGGGGGGTAATGGAAAACATTGGCGAACTTAATCTGACAATTTTATATTCATCATAATCAAATTAATTCGATGTTCAAACGTAAAACTTCACATTGTGATTACAAGAATTATCAGGTCGAGTACATTTTCTCGGGAATAAATCTTCGCAATGTGCGTCGCGCGAATTCTTTCGCTCCATTCTATTTTCGCGGTGGCGGAATGCGCATTTGCGGCCAGGCAAGGTTAATGCGAGATCAAGTGATAAGTAAACGTACGGTTATTTGCCCCTTCCCTCTTCCTCGCTCTTCGCATCGCGGAGAACATCTCGTGTGTTCCCAGGACCATCGAGATATTCCAGAGGCCATTGAGCGGAATAAAATAATGACAAAATCGCATCGAGCGCTTTTCCACAGCGGTACGTGCGGCCAATACCGGTCATGGTGGTCGTAGCGTAACTTATCCAGTTTGAAAATTCCGCAGGATAGTGCTTTTGCTGGTACCAACATTCTTAGTATGTTTCCCCCGTGATTTTCTCTTTCAGGATGCGCCATTGCGTCATTTCGTTCGCTTTCGTTTCGCCGATAAGAACAGAATTATTCTATAAGAAAAGAAAGGCTGTTAACACGTTGGATATCTGAAAAATTTTAATATATGACGAAATATTTTTTTTTTCGTATGCCATATATGTACCGAATCTATATAATTGTAGTACCAAAGTAGGTACTTTCAGATTTCACGGTTTGAAGTATCATGATTTTTCTTAAAAAAGTTATCCTTTTCAATCGAAAAGTATCTGTAAAAATACAAAAAGAAAAAGTATTATTTTTAATTTGATTGAAAAATTATTTTCTTTCTTTTTCTGCATATCAATTATGTTTCATTATATCAAACTACTCAATAGAAGCTTGTATTTAAATTAAAATTAAATATTAGGATAAAATGTTGATATGAAAAAATTTATGCGCGTTGAAAGCAGTATTGAAATTCTAAAATGTTACGTAAAGTAAATCAAGCTTGAACGTTGAAACATGGTTACTAAACTTATGAATATTTCAATAAATGTTAACGAATATATATGTAGCACTTATCGCGTCTGTTTTTGGTCTTATGATGTATTCAGAATAATTTATGTCGTTTTTACTAAAAGATTCAAATATCAGGACGAAATTCCACTCTAATATATTCCAATATTGCTTTTTAGTGCATAATGCAAAATGCGTAGCAATATATGTTTGCTTAATAAATAAAATTACACACGTTCAAATTCTCGGATTGTCGTTATTATTTGTTGATGCACAATTAATTGTCATCCATACGTTATTCGTCTTTATTAAACAATTTTAATATCCTCGTAAACACGCGCCGCGATATATCATCGGGTAATACTCTTATCGCGAGCTGCGAAGTAGGGAGAATTGGATAGAAGCGGAACATTTTTCACTTCCGGAATGATATACTGTGCCCGGTGTAAGGATGGCTTCGTCCTTTTACACCAGGGCATCGCTGAATCTCTTAAGGATCGCGGAACTCGATTTTCTCCAATGTCGTAAGTAATAAAAATTGCGTCCGACGACAGCTAATATTAGCGATGACATTCCGATGCATTTTTATTGCCCGGTCATTTAGTTTGGTAAAATCATTTCCGTTATATCGTTTTTTTATTTTCAAAGTATGTTTAAATTAGCAACGATATAGATGACAATGTTAGAAAAAATAGAAAAATATAATTTTTTTTAAATAAGATTTCAAAATAAAATATTGTGATAGGAATTGCAATATTTTGGATGGAAAGTATTGTACTTTTTATCAAATAGGACGAATTTTTTCTTATTTTACCAAAACAGCGTAAATAGGAAAACTGTTCATGGATAGAACATTAAATGTTTTATGTTTCGTAATTCGTATTTGTCGATGTGTTATCGATACTATTAATTGATCGACTAAACTGATCAATCTAGCATAACAACAACTGTATCTCCGCTAATTAGGACGCAATGAAGGTTTATTCGTTATTAAACGTACTCGTTATACCGGTGAATTTTAGCTTGCATTTCTACGTGGTAAACACTTTGCGAGTTAGTAACAATCGAATGCGAAGATACCATCGCATGCAATTGCCGCGTCATGACATGGTAATTCTGGAGCATAAGCGAGCTCGCGCTGTGAAATAAATGCATAATAAACACCATAATGACGCATGTCGCGTGGAAAAACATTCGTAGCAAACGAGAGTAGTAAACGATTTTTCGATATATTGTCTATTACACTTGGACGTGGAGGAAACACGTGTAGCAATATATTTTATTACGTATGTTGTATTTTAATGCATTTCTATTTGTGTCGCATTGACGAGCACGATTGTAAATAAACCGTATCGAGCTGAGAATTTTACATTTCGATGAAATATAAAAGTCTGCAGCTCTCTTGAAGTGATTTGATAGATTATTGTAGAGAGAGGTAAATAACGAATTTACATTAATTAAGTTTGAAGTAATTTGAAGTAATTATAGATGATTTGTAAATACCCGTAGGAAGAATAAAAAAAAGTAAAATTTTATCATGAGAATTAGAAAAAAATAGTAATAAGTTTGTCCATGTTAATGAAACTGGCTATTAACATTTGACAAAGTTTTCAATACTTCAACTTTTTATTTAACTTTATAAAATAATACTATTAATTAAGAAAATTGGAAACGGCAAACCGTAGATATTTAATTACGTTCCTAGCATGCTTTCTATATTTTTCGAGTTTCCATTCACTGGCTAATAGTTTAAACGAATTTCATCTTCACAGTTTTATTCAAGCGTCGGAAATAATTTAAGGCCGAGCGGATTAATGAAATGTAATCGATCGATTGGTATTACCGGCGGGTCGAGTAATTTTCGCAGGAGCGCCACATCCGTCTATCGATCGACTCGTCTCCTTTTTACCGTCGGTATTCGGAACGATCGGGATATCCCGTGGCTCTCAGTCGTGTCAACCTTTCGAGGGCGCCCCATTGTCCTGTGGCTTTCAGCCTCGGAAATGAAGTAATGGAAACGCGGCTGGATCTCCCTTTCCTGAGCCGCACGACGTACAATTTTACTTCTTCCTTTTTTTCTGACCCTCTCTCCCTGCCTTCATTTCGCTTCCGCTAGCTTTCCTTCATCCGTTCTTTCTTTCTATCCGTTTGTCACCGACCGCACCCCGGTTTGCCGCAATCGTATTAAGTTCGTCGACGAGTTGCGTTTACAGTGCGCATCGTATCCAGAGGGGAGGACTTACGAGAATTCATATCTCCAAATCGTTTTATATGAACTATGTACTTCATAGATTTTAGACTTTTCCGCAAAAAATAAATCTTTGAAGACGAAAATTTAAGAGAATGATACGAAGTTAGAAATTGTCGTTGGAGTTTCGAAATTTTAATCTTGAAATTGCAATGGGTGAATTTGAATTGCGTTACTGTCTGCAACAATCGAAGGGTGGAGAAGGAAGAGCAACATCAGAGGGATATGGACATAAAATATTCTAGGAGGAATAGTAAAATCGCCTTAACGTCGCAAAAATTTCGAATAGGAATATGTGATAGAACTGTTACATCTATGTCGATGATTAAATCACAAGTTTGTTT
>NW_017299892.1:3370575-3401963 GCF_001594075.2 Trachymyrmex cornetzi | reverse complement strand
ATTCATTATTAGAAATTTCGTTTTGTATAGAAAAATGTAATCTTCTTATAAGTACTAGAAGACTATTTAGTTCAAATTATTATTATTAGTCTTTTTGCCAGTTGAATATTTATCATTTGAATAATACACATACTTTAATACAAGTATAAAGATAAAATAAAACGATATAATATACAACTTAAATGATAAATATTTTTTTTAATAGCAATTGTATTAACAAACAGGGTTTTTTTACAGCGTATGTTACTAACATACGTTATTAAGAAAAGTAACTTATAATTAATATAAATAATAATTCTTTAACGTCTCCAATGAAATTGTCTTGATGAAATCTTGATGAAAATTTTATCTGGACAAAGGGAAAACAGTGTGAGAGAAGATAGTAGAAAGCACAAACTGAATCAAGAAATTTTTATCCAATTTTGAAAGGAACACCGTCGTCTTGAAAGGTCACTGGCCCTTTAGGAGTTAACGATGGCTCTGGCTGTCTGCTCTTTTGCTTTACTCCGCTCTTCTGCTCTTCTCCGCTATTTTCCGCTTGTTTTCTCTAGCACGCGTCATCGGACGCGACCGCAACGATCGTATTAGCACCGCCTTTCTTCCGTTCGTCCCCTTCGACATAAGCTTATATCGCCAGCGCACTCGAATTCTCCGGTGGCGTTCCACGCTCTATTCCCTTCCGGTCCATCCGGTACCACCCGGTCTCTGCCTCGGTACCATCTTAGAAATACAATAAAATTGTTCCTCGCGACTACTCGATCTCGGGCCCCGCGTAAAAGGCTTTCGGAGATTTCGAGTGGTAATTTATTTCCGGCCGCGAGGGTCCTCTGAAGAGTGTGGCGAGAGTCACGACAAAGGAAAACTATCTCCTCGAGTCTCGTCAATGTGTCGTCCTCCGTCCTCGACTTTTTCTTTCTTGTCCCTCAATCCCACCTTCTTTCTTCTCCTTCCATTTCTTATCGTTTCTTCGCTTCTTTGCTTTCTTTCACTGGTGAATCTTTCAGAGTTTCAGAAACATTTGTATGTCGTTTGTTTCACGACTTTGTCGCCGCAAATTAAGATGAAAAATCAGTCGTTAGTAAGGTCCATTACGTCTTGCCTCGAGCAGCAATTTTTCGAACAGAGCTTGCGAAATGATTCTTTGTTGAGGTTAAGGTTTTGTTAAACTACTAATTGACTTGTAAATTTAGATTTGGTATTTCTTATCAGATTTGTTTGGTTATATTAGTCATTAAATTATAAAAATATTTATTATTTGTAAAATTATTTGGCACTCTGACTTATAGTTTATGCTAGTTGAATTTAAAAAATACAAAGGAAAAAAAGACGTTAGATTATAAGTCTATATCATTATCATTGTAGGGTAAACTCGGGTATGATGGCCACAGTTTTTTAAAATGCAAAAAATATACATTTATTCTTGTTACTTTTTAACAATATTTGGGATATTACTTTCACTGAAGCTTAAAGTAACAAATACTATCGAAATTAAAGAGAAAATACTTAACAGAACTTTAATTTTATCAAAATTTTATAAAGTATGCATTGGCCATCTTATCTGATTTTTAGAGAAAAGATGGCCATGATATTAAGAAAGATAGCCATAGTATTTATAAATAAATAGTGAAAATAAAAGTATTAATTATAGGTCACTTTGCAATTTACGTATTTTTATTGTGTATGTAATGTTGATTATGGCAGCTTAACTGTAATTTATTAGACATAACAGTTTTTAGCAGACACGTGCAAAACTTTGCAGATAGTCGAAAGAAAAAATATTAGATAATATTTATAATATTGTTATTTTGAACAGTGTACTCATATGAACTACTGTAAATATTGATTATCTTTAAGAATGACTATAAAAATGCACTATTTATCAATTATTGGAGAAATTATGGCCATCTTTTCCGTATGGCCATAATACCCTAGTTTACCCTACTGCTAATAAAGACACATCTTGTAATAAGCGGATTAAATATATCTCATTGATTTACGGACATTATTTTCGATTTCTGTTTATATATACTGATAATTTAATGTTCTCAATGAAATAATATAAATTCCAATGATACATGTAGAGGAGGATCAGCTCATTGTCGCGCTCATTAATTATTACTATATAGGACATATGTCGACGGTGAGGCGAACGATTTATTGATACAATGAACTAATTACTTTCTATCGTACAATGGTAATTGTAATACGCATTCCCGGTATATTAAGCGTCGCGTTCACTCCATTGTATGGACCATAATGGATATTATGTCATACGGGAAATATCTCTGCTTCGCTCACAGAACTGTCGGTGAACGCTCTTTTCGCGGGGACGCGCTCAGATGATTTCACTCTCCGTCTCGGAGAGAATCCATTTTTAAGCCCTGTTTTTTTCTTCAGCCATGCGAAAGCCTTTTAAATCCCGTGTGCTCGTTCGACCGTTTTTTTTTTAATCCTGTTCCATCCACACAGTGATATTTTCAGTGTTTAACGCGGAGAAATCGAGGGTTTCTAAAGTCTCAACAATTGCGTACAACGCCCGGATAATATTCACATTAATGACATTGGTTTTTGATGTTGTGTAATATACCATTTTATACAAGTTTCGTATCGTATTAATCACATTAAGTTACCTTGCTATCTGTCGCATTACGACACGAAGTAATAATCCGTGTTACGCGTTTCTCCGTTATCTTTTAAAGTAATGGCTATGTCTCGTTCACAGCATAAAAATCTGCCGATGAGGTCGTAAAACCGAGGTCCGCCAAGACAAGACTAATTTTCCGCGTAGATGCGAACGGAACGTTACGCAAGCAAGTGTCCATAGCGATATACAACAAATATATATCTTCGCTCGAATGCGCCTTCGAAAGGAAGTCTTAACGACAACAAGACTACGATTCTCTTCTGTGTCTCAGATTCCGTCAGCCTTTCTCTGATCCCTTCTGTCCTTCGTCGTGTATTTCAGCGACATGGTCATAAAGGGTCGTACACGCGAATACGAGTGCCAGAATTGACTCTGTAACGAGCGCTGTAATAACAAACGAGCTACGACGTAAGTCAAACGAATGGGTCTTTTATGAGTTTTGAGGAGATAGCGTCGTAAGGAAGGAAAAACGTGAAGGACAAGTACGGGAGAAGGAGACAACGAGGAGGGAAGAGCTGGGTGTCACGGCGAGCCACTGTGGCCTGAATATACGAGAGCTGAACTATTAAAAAGATATTTCGTGTGAATTTTTCGCGCATTAAGAAGCCTGAAGACTTGATTCGTTGGTGTTTACATTGTTATCTTGTTATATGTTGTGAAATCGACTAGATTCATTGAAACAATTTTGAGAAGAGAATTTATTATAAAAAAAATTATATCAAATTGATCATATTAATTAATTAATTATATTAGTAAGAGATTGCAATTTATAATCATTTACTTTGTTTTTAACTTTTGTAAAATTTAATATGGACAGAAAGAAATTAATAATTTTACACACATTACTAATTAAATATTTTATAATTAATATTATATGGTGTGATGCTATTACAATATATATTATAGTATATGTATACGCAACTGAATATTGTATTTGCTAATTTCTAACGATCAAAAATTTAGTATCGCATCAATATGTATATCATTGGAATTTTGAGAGATCGCTTTGTCCTCAAAATAAATATAAATAAAGATAAAACTGGATTACTAGATCGAAAATGTTACCGAAATGTGTCTGTAAGGCTGCGTGCTGTAAATACTGCGAATTAAATACTTTCCTGTTTTTTTCTTCGCAACACAATAAGCATTAAATACCCAGAGAATTCGACAAACGGTATAATATTATGGCAAGGTGCAACGACCCACAGTGGTTCGCAATATGATACTGCATGCTCGACATCAAAAAGAAAATGCGGATTCTTTTTTGATGTCCGCTTATTTTCCCACCGCGTCGTTTTGTCGCGCAGGCTTTTTCAGATTTTTAATTAAAAATGCGGAGCGCGCGGCGGGAGGTGATGGGTTACATGGGAGGGCTCGAGCCGGATAAGCTTTGTGCATCGTATATAAACCCCGTTTAGCCGATATACACTTTTGGCTCGCATGTTATTACGGAACCGCGGTTTTATGCGGGACGCGTATACGTTCGCGAATTAGGGGCTGTTTCGCGCCGGGCGCCGCCGAATTTTCGCGATAACCCGTGCGATAACGGCCTAAGTTACGGTAATCTAATCGTAACCGCCGTATTTTCCGGCACGGATTTAGATGCTCCGGCCATTACGCCGTCGTTGAATTTTTATGCTCGCGATTCTACGCCATTCGGGGTTAGATACCGTTTCGGACGAACGAAAATATGAGGTTAAAACGCGACCGCAATATTATCGAACGCGTTTGTATGGATATAGCAAATATGTGAGAGAGAGCATGTTTGTTTAAACATCTCTCGTTATCCTATGAATGTTTTACAAAGTGCACAATGTGTACGTAGTATAGATATTGCATAACATTGCAAGGAGCTTAAACCCTATCGAAACCAGAAACGACGAGGTTGGATATTATTAAAAAACAAGATGACTACATTTTTTTCTATTAGTTGCCTTAGAGATTCAGTTTTTCTTTGTCTTACAAATGTAAGTAAAATATATGAAATACTTTCATGCGTTTTTTTTATGTTTGAATTACATTTTGAACTATCGATGTTTCAAATCTTAAGCTTTTATGAATGTTTAAGATTAATATACATATATCAGATTTGACAAGGTACATGGTAAATCTCCAGTATTTTGAAATGATGAGAAATAAAACAAACATTCATATATATATTTCTGCTTATTTTTATTTAAAGAACATCGGGAAAAGTTTTTTATAAAAAATTACGAGGCTTTTACAGCATCTTTAGTGGCTTTTCCAGATCATTGGATTAGACGAGGAAGCTCCATTACCTGGCCGTTTCTCTGATATTACTCCCTTAAATTTCTTCTTCTGGAAATATATCAAGGACATAGTTTATTACATAGGTACTGAACGTGTTTTGCACAAACCGAATTATAGCCGCCATTGGCACCATAATGATATACTTCAGCGCATTTGGCGTAAAGTGAAATACCTGCTCGATATCCTTCATGCCATTAAAGATGTTTATGTGGAAGTTTGATAGTTTTTTTGTAAGAAATCTTTTTAGTTGTTTTTTACAATAAAAATACTGAGAAATATGTATCTATATATGTTCGTTTTTATATTTCTCATTATTTCAAAATACCAGAGATTTATCATGCATACTCTATATTAGATACACTATTTCGAAAAATCAAATAGTTTTTTTTTCCTAATAATATGTTTGATAATATGTAGCAAAAAGTGGAAATATTTTTTTCTTGTACTTTAGAGAGGAAGTGTCGTGCTAGAGATTCGCAAAATTAGCACGCAATATTTTCACTTTTGATTTTTTAGTATAAAAAATGCGGAACTTTTTGATAAAAAACTGTAGAACTATGAAAAGTGCCACTATTATTATTATTTTTTATATTAATAGAATCGTATGCTAACTTTATAATTCAAATTTATATGGATCTCTGAAGTTAGTACGATATTCTATTAATATAAATAAAAAATAATGACAGTTCCAGTAGCACTTTTCATAATTCTATAGTTCTTCATAAAAATAAAAAAGAGTTTTGCATTTTTTATATTAAAAAACTAAAATTGAAAAATAGCAGCCGAAACTCGTGTTTAAAAAATTGTGGAGCATGGAATTTTATTAGAATTAATAAATGTCGTGGGAATATACAATAAATGATTAACACAAGTTTTTCCCATGATATCTTTTATATTTAAAATTTATTAAAATTGTTGAAATTTTGTTTTTAAGTTACATACATTGATACTCGAGTAATACTAACGGGAACGGTAGTTTTAAATATGTAAGTAAATAAGTCTTTTATATCATATGACATCATAAGGGTTAAAAAGTGTTATTACACATGATTATTATTTGATTTTTTAATATTTCGAATATACAATAATGATGCTTATAAACGTACATTTGTGTTCGAACGCACGCGAAAATATGTAAATCGTAGAATGGAACTGGTTGGACGATATATCTCGGAGGAAAAGTCGAAAGAGTGCCGAGAGGTAAAGTCACGTAAGGGCGTTATTAAAAACGTGCCAGTGGGGTGGTAGAGTTTTTAGAGGCAATATGTGGTTGTCTGTGCCGCGAGCAACGAGACTTCTTCGTTCTTCCAACGCCATGCCCTTTGATGATGGCGTCCAAGTTTTGGATAAAGCTCTTTCTCTTTGTTCGCTTCTAGCTCTTTCGGCGTCTCGTATAACCTTCATCAGCTTCTTCTCCCAGGTCACGGCGAACCTATTTCTCTCGCAGCCACTCGAAATTTAAGTCGTTAAAATTACATTAGAGAAAAAACGTAGACTCTCCAGTATGTAACGGCGTTCGGTAATTTAGGATGAAGGTCTAAGAGCGGGATCTGCGCAGCCCCGATCACGAATTACCGAAAGCTCCGGAGAATAATGAATGTTATTCCTCACTCCCTTCCTTCCTTCCTCTTTTGCGGCTACGGGAAAGGGGTAAGGAGATGGGGACGGGCCCTTTCGGAAGACTCGCTTTCCACTTGGTAGCTTCTTCGCGCGCGCAGCAGCCGCCACCTCCTACCCTCTCTCTAATTCGACTCCTCGACCATCGCCAACCCCCCAATCTCCAGCCGCCACTCAGTTATTACTGGTTGGTCTCCCGGGAAGACGTTATTATCCGTGCGGCTTCTCTGCGATGAGTTTCTCTCAGAGGCTGATTGACGGCGTGAAAAACTTCAACGGAACAGAATATGCCGCACGTATTGACTCCTCTCGATGCGATCGCGTTATCTAATTATCCGCTTGAAATTACCTGCCGTTGTTTTCTTTCCTCGTTAATAACAACCGCTCGTATAGATGTATTCCGTAAAATTTGAAAATGCGAAATAATTCTCTCTCTCCTTTTCTTCTTTTCTCTTTTTTTATGTTGATATTTTAAAAAATACCTCAAATTATCGTATCTCATTTGTGATTCTCTCATTTAAATCCCGGAAGAGTAATGCAGAAATATAACGCGTGGTAATGTGTTGCTCTCAATTCTACTACATTTTCGAAAATAGACGCGGTAGACTGCGTTTGGAAAAAAATGACGCGCACCTGCAACCATTCGTTGCGATAAATACGGAACGGGCGCGGCTCCGCAACTGACATTCGTTATCGAATGACAAGCTTCTCCCCGTCGACACATTTATCTTTCTACGTAGCGTCGCGGTATGGAGTTCATTTGCCTGGTACGCACCGAATATGTACTATTACCGTGAACAAATTAACTCGCTCTCCGCCGTCCATGCTTTTGCTCAGCGATTCGTCTGCGTGGGAAAGAGATGCCTGGCTAGGCATGCAGGTATTGCTGAACACGGCTGGTCTTTCTACATTTACGCGCGTTGGTCGACATTGGTATCAATTGCAAATCGGAACAAACGGACCATACAGACGGTCTGGCGAGTGGACGGACCGATTACGTCGGAACGTCCAAAATTTTTTCCGACCTCTACGGTACCATGAGCTTATCACGGAGTTTTTTTTTTAAGTTTACTCTTGTCCGACATAAATTTATCACGATTCGTAAGTTCGTTGATATTCGCGTGAATCGAAAAAATATAAAACAAATGATCAAAGAATGGAGTTTTAAGTATATTTCATGTCTATATTCATGTTTCTTGCAAGATTGTGAAAAGAATGAACTGATATTCTATAATATTTAGGATTTTTTAAATGCGCCAAGGAATATTTGAAGTGTATTTTTTTGCATCTCTCGAAAACTCAGAAATCTTTGTTTTTCACGGAGAGGACTGTTTTGCTAAAATATCCGAAAATTTAATTAGATGCAGATCTGAAAATAATTTCGTTAGACCATCAAAATAATTATGTAGGATGCTCGTGATTGCCAGAATGTCCAAACTTTTTACAGCATTCTCCATCATGCTTGAATTTCCTACGTAATTTAACAAAATTGTTCTTTCCATGTCAAAATTTTAGTTTTATTGGAAATGAATTTGCAAGTTTTTTTGCTTGAACTTCACAGAATTTACGATACAGGATCATAAATGCAAAATCAATTCGTAATATCAGAGTATAGCTGTCTTCACGAGACTACATAATATTGTTTCCACCCACATGTGTTCGAGGGTTAAATGGTTCGCAGCCTACGCGATACGCGATATACATATTCGCCGTGTCCCAATTCGTTCTTCTCTTCTCCATCGGTCGATAGAGCCGTATAAAGCAGATGATAGATCGGGGCGAGCAAACAAAAAGTCGCATCAACGCGGCTCGTCCTTCTCAACACGGCGCGGCGGCCGTTCATTGGGTGTAACGAACTATTCTCTGCGCGGTGCGACACAATTTTTAGCCGGTGTTACGCGTTCGCCGGCACATCCTGCAGTATCGAATTAAATCTCTCTGGTTTTTCTTCGCATCCTCGTAACACGGGCGAGCGTTAATAGATCCTGCTCCACGTGGGCGTGCATTTCGTCTCGCAATCACGTCATCGGTCGGTATCGATCCTGGGGATCGATGTAATGAAACGAGACGCGCGACGCAGGAGCGAACAAAGGGCCGATGAGAGCGGCACGAGCAAACAAAATTACGCGGATGGCTCGTCTCCGATGCTTTTCCGTTGCGCGCGAGTGCAGCTTCTGCGCCCATCCGTTCCGAAGTAACGAACTGATCGCAAATCGAAACGCTCGTCTCCGAGCTCTACTCTCTCGCACGCGAATTAACTCTATCTGCTTGATACACCGTCCTTCGCGAAAATACATGTCGGAACGCGAACTCACGGACGGAACGTATCTTTTCACATCACTATCGATAAGTCGCTCGGAAAGTGCTTTCGTAAATTCAGTGAGTATCTATCATGAATCGTGAAGAAGCAGGGAAAAGTTACTAAAGAATCAGCGCACGACTGCTTGGCGTCCATCAATTTCAAGAGAGAGAGATTTCTCCTGAAATTCTTAAAGATTCAGAGAAATTACATGTAGATTGCAGCGTTATACATAAAAAATGTTTCAATAATCTTCTATAAAATACATGTCGGTTGTTTTAACGTTTATTAATATCTAATTTTCATAAATATTTTAAACTGAAGGAGATTATTATTAAAGATTATTATTGTGAATCTTAAATAAATTTTATCCTTATAGTTATATGTCACTTTATATCTTGAGCAATTGATTGAATTAAGGCAAGATGATTTTTAGTTTTGAACAATTTAGAATACAAAAATATATCCAAAATAGAACTCCCTATAATAATAAAAAAATAATACAGAATTAAGGGGGCTAATTTGGAGTCAGCGCGGTAAGAAATGCGCAAATTAATAATCGAATTAATTATATAATCATTAATATAATAATGTGTAAACAAGATGTCAGTTTGAATGTTTCGACTATCGGTTTTAGTCATCTTCAGCAAATGCATAATTAATTTATTAACAGAGAATGTCTTCTTATCGTTGAAAATATCAGATGTTAACAACCTTCTATCTAGTCGGGAAGTGAGAAAAGCACAAACATTGCACAAAGAAGTTGCCTGTCTTCTTGGTTAACAAGTGATTGTGTTCTAATAATGTTAAATTAAGAATTAAATTGTGTAAAATAATGTTGAAATTGTACAAACAATGTGCTTACCTCAATCTCCATATAATACTACAATTAAGTATAATACACACACACACAATATTGAGTTATGATAAAGACTTGTATAAAACATGTAATGAAACTTAGAAATTGTCAGAGTGTATCGAAAGTTCTTAACAGTTCCACGTTCCAGAATGCAATGAAACAAAATGTTATTAAGACAGATACTGAAAGGACATAGAACGATGTTGTCTTTGTGTAAATTAAATCTAAATTTATTTATATTTATTAAGAATGTCATTATATGTACGATCCAAATTATCTTTTTGAAGATTGAGACCATTTGTTTAACGTTTTACATTTATGATTTCTGAAATCCATCTTTTGTTAAAGTATTTTTCTTCATCCAGAATTTCTGTTTTATCCCAATCTATTTCATAATTGCTATGCAAGCAAGGCGTGTTCAGTGATCATGGAATAAGAATTGGGACCTTTACGTAAATTATTTTTGCGTTCTGTTAATCTTGTAATTAATTTTCTTTTCGTTTGGCCAACGTAGGAAGCATCACACACTTTACAGTTTATTTTATAAACGTTTCTTTTTTGTTCTTTGAGAGTCGGATCTTTAGTTTTAAACTTCGTTATCCGTTCTTACTTCCATCGATTGCAGATTAATCTTTTCACAAATCCGTTCGTACCTCTCGACAAATGATTGCGCGGCGTATTATGCCTGTGAAAAAGACGTGTCTCGTATAGACTGACGAGCGTGCATTAAATTTGAATCTGTTGGGATGAGAGGGTGACAACGGTGGAATATCAACAGATGGTGTTTTAATCGCGGCACCCTTTACTGTTGAAAGTGTGGGTTAGAGGAAAACGCGTGTGGGGAGAGAAAGAGAAACTGTCACAGAGGGATATACCCGGAGCGGAAGCGTCAGAGGACGAAGGACGAAGAGGAGAATGAGCAATGCGGTACTCGGAGGCACCACTGGACGGTCGGATAGTAAATGATTGTCGATTAAAGTGTCCCCTCCGGTCAGGACCGCGGCAGGCCCAGTGGCTGGATTGACAAATGGTTCGCGAAATCTGCATGCGTTGCGAAGTATTCGCTTGCCAATTTTGCCCAAGAGTCGTACTCGGTCATTTGTTTACTGCTCGTTCTACCATGAACTTCATGGAAGAAATAAAAAAAGAAGGTAAAAAAAATAGGAAGGAAGAAATAAACAGACGGGCGCGTCGCGCGTTTATCTATCCGGATCGTGATTCTCATCGACTTCGTCCCATGGCAATCCATCGATAGATGCGCTCTCAGCAACGATGAATGAAAAAAAAAAAGAAAAAAAGAAAAAATCGTCGAGAGAGTACCGTGCAGAGCCTTTTCGCGCTGCGCTCCCGATATCGATTCGATAAGCTGCTAATTAACGAAATGAAAAGCGCGGATAAATTCGGCCTTGGTCTGTTTAATATCTTCAATGATATTTCATTTTGAATGGAAAAGCTTGTATTGAAAATTACCTAACATTTAGCAGAGGTTTGTAAATATTTAAATAAATTTAATAGGATTTTAATACAAAATAAATGAGTGTATCAAAAAATAGTCATGTGCCCTGGAAAAAGGAAAAAGAGTCTGCATTAATTCTATTTGAAAATAGACAAATAAAATTTTCTGTTTGATTCTATTATAATTCTAGTTGAGATAGCCAAAATTCTGATTGATATAACCAACATTTTTTGATTCGTTTATGCTTAATTAGAAATTTTTCTCAACACGAATAATCAATAAAAAACAAAAAATTAACTTTTTTCAAACTATATTCTTCTTATTTTGTGTTCTTCTCATGATTTTAATAACAATAGAAAAGCTTTATTTGATTTTTTTTCAACATGATCGATTATACAAATATTCGTGTGCAGATTCTTTTGCGATTGTTACATACGTAATAGATGTTTTAAAATGAAAACTGAAGAAATTTGAAGTAATACGGTTTCAAAAGATTAAAATCGTAAAATGATTAGAATTTACGATGACTGATCACAAGCCAAAGCAGATGAGAGTGATAAGTGTTTTATCGAATGAAAGTGTTCGATCGAATTCTTTCGGACGCTGTCGAAGTATTTTCAGCACGACACCCCTCGGCCAAATATTCGCGGCACGTTTCGAATCGTCCGAAGTATCCGAATCGTCTGAGCGAGTTGAACCCGAGCGACTTCTTCGTGCGTACAGCGATCGTTTGATCGTGCACAATTGACAAGGAATTAAGAGAACAGAGTCGAAGTCAAAGGTCGGGACCCTTCACTTTGAGACTTGATTGTTCGACGAGAGAATATGTCGCACCGACGAACTGGGCGTCGCATTGGAACGCTCTGATAAATGATTCGACAGATTCGTGCACTTCTTTGTCTACTCTGTTGCTATGATTTGTCTTATCTTGAAATTTCTTGAATGCTGTACATTAACACGAGGTATTTAATTTTCTCAACAATGTTTTAATAAAAGCTATTGTATTATATATTTTAGTAGAAATATTGCAAACGAATATCTGGGACAAAAGTGGATGATGAATGACAGAATAACATGTCGCGTGGTCTTTAATTTTAAATGTTGTATTATCCTATTATCCAAATATTAATATGTAAATTCAACGATGTATTAATTGAAATAAATCCCAAAGCTGTTCTTCAAATTATCATATTAAAAAGAAAATAATTTTAAAAAATTTAGAGCTTCGTGTATTTGAAAATATAAAATAATATCCATGTATGAATATTAAAGATACAAATAAATAGATTATGCGATATGCGATAAAGAGTTAAATTTGTAGCGAAATTAAACAGCGCGAACACGGTCGATTTCATTAAACGACCGTCGTTGTAAGACGGAAATGAAAGTTTCTTTTTTCCGAGGCGATATAAAACGAGACTTTTCACCGTTGAATTATCCCCGTGCTCCTGAAAAATTAACTTAAAATCTTACCATCGTGCCTCCGAGGGCGGCACCTTGGTGAAGCAAATGAGAACGGTGCAACGTTACAATGGCGATTCAAGGGAAAGGGTCGGGGGTCAATTTACATTTAATCTACAAACATTCTTACACTCCTTGTCTCGTTACTTTCTATTAAAAGGGAGCTGTTGGGCTCTGGAATAATACGCTTGTTTGCCGTGTATATGTGACGATCGATATTGTGGCGGGAGTGGTCCATATCGTGCAGCTATAGTATTTCTTCGTCGATCGTTTTTCAGGAGTGAAAGGGAGATGGGGGTGGGGGTGTGGAAGAACAAGGAAAGAGCGAAAATTTCATGAGCGGAACCGGAAAAAGGAGCGATACCGTTTGTTCGTACTTCATAAAATTCTGCGATATATTTCTCCAATATCCGTTGTTCATGATTGCCCATCACGGTCACGGGCCGATAGTCTCGTCGGAGAGACGAAATCGGATGAACGAGCGTGGCTATTTAGGCCCCAGATTTCCAATCAGGAGTATTAAAGTTCGCTCCGCCTATTTCACGTCCGCCTCGAGCCCCGTCTATCCGCGCGCGTACGCCGTGATATTCATTATCAAATATTTGGGCTTAAAATGAGGAATGTACACACGTATATCCGTGTACGTATCATTTGCCGATTTCACAATTTGCGTGGTGTACGCAATCGATCGCGTGCAACAAATACATTCATCATTGTATTTTCGTATCATGCACGTACGCGAGATCTATTTTCGTGTTGCATGCCGATGTGGATCGATGTGCTCGTTATATTGACGATGTGCGTTATAGCGAGATGAATCTGCAATTCCATTTATAAATCAGCATATGGAAATGGGAAGGTAAAATCGCTGGATTTAGAATTTTAATTAGTCACTTCGACTGCAGTGTCTTCTAT
This sequence comes from Trachymyrmex cornetzi, assembly GCF_001594075.2. Lineage (NCBI taxonomy): Eukaryota > Metazoa > Arthropoda > Insecta > Hymenoptera > Formicidae > Trachymyrmex > Trachymyrmex cornetzi. Next base: position 3,388,441 of record NW_017299892.1, on the reverse strand, counting down.
TAATTTTGCCGGAAATTTTCATGTTAACATTGTAATACGTATTTCGATTTGCATGTTCACTGCGCGCAATAATAAATAAAAATTAAAAATGTATATCTTGGAGAAGCCATGAATGTCCTATATTGTTTCACATTATACATGTATAAAATATGCAATATGTAACGTGCGTCTTTTAATGCCAGTTTTTTACATTTTTCAATTTAAAAAATTATAATTAAAATATACAACCATAAGAGGAAGATGAAATATTAATATATAAGTATTACATTAACATTAACATCATCAACAGCAAAAGATTATGGATATTAGTCTTGATTATAAATTATATCAAGAACATTTGCGCAAAATAAGTTGAGCTTCCATTCTTTCTAGTATGAATGTAATTACCATTCAATAACCCTTCCCCCTTCTCCCTAACTATCGTTGGGACGAATTCAAATCTCATCAATTCCAGACGTTATTGGTTTTGTAAATCAGCGTTTAACTCGGAATCGAGCACAGCAACTCGCATGACAAGTCGGTAATAAACAAAAACGAGGGCAGGCGGGAGGAAAAACACGACGCCGCCACCCTTCGCGAGCGTCGAGGTGATAAATCCTGCGGGGAGGATGGCGGCCCTTGCTTCTTTCGAGTTTTAACTCCAGCAACTTTCTTATTTATGTGTGGCACGAGCACGAATGGATTTCGCCCGTTAAAGTTCCCGTTGCTCTCATCGAGGCGGTTCGAAAACCAGCGCGTCGAAGTAGATTCGACGGGTAGTTCCGAGAGGTGAACGAGGGCGGCCTTGGTTGGCGATTTAAATAAAAAGAATACCGCTTCTCTCTAGCGAAAAGTTTTTCGACAGCTGCAATTACGCTTGCAAGCGCGTACCTTTCGAATATGGGTCGCGGGTGATTCGGAATTTTCGTCGAAGTTCATAATCGAATGAAGCGACTGTGCGCTGAAGATTCGTTGCAGCTAAATTGTTTGTTATGCATACATAAGTGGTTGATTATTGGCGATAATTAACATATTTTCGGAAATCTCGAAATTGTAAAATAATTGCATTTACCATTTATTTAGCATTTTCATAATAATACTGAGATTGTATTTCTAATAATGACGAGAGCAAAATAATGTTCAGATATTCAGGTGTTGAAAGAATGATCCGGATTTCGCACGCGGATTCGATCGGATCTGGGATTCGGGTCTATTTCAGGCATTCCGATTATCCGTGTATAGTCGGTTATCCGGGGAGATACCTTACTGAAGAAGGGCATCCCACTCACATGACTATCACGCAGGCGTTATACCATTATCGTAATCGTATAAATCCTACGCGCCACCGCTACGCATACCGATTCGTCTATGTCCTTTAACACGCTCGGCTGGTCGCGTTACTTATAGACTCCGCGGTCGTATATATCCTAGTCGGAGTCTCTCAGATTCTCTTCTCTTCTTTGTTTCAGGTAGGTGAGCAACGCATATCGGAGCCGTCTTGGTCGAGCCAACCGGTTATTTATGTGACGCGCACGAGACGGTATGACGTCGACGACAAAATATCGCCGAATGCCACCTCCCTTCCCGGAGGGGTTTCGCAGCTAAGGTTTGACAGATACGAATGCAAGACGTCGCGCGTCCCGACGTCGACGTCGTCGTCGTCGTCGTCGTCGTCGTCGTCGTGCATAGGCCGGATCTGGACCAAACGACAATTGCGAACGAACGCAAGTGAACAATTTGCCTCAATACGGGTATGAACGATGCCGCTTTTATTGACGAAACTAAATTGTTCATTCGTGTTCGTTCGCATGCGGTTTGAGAGACATTACACACGTATGCGTAATCGCGTGCGCTTTAATTGCATCTGTCCTTTGGCAATATTATGTCGCGCTAGAGCTTGAAATCCTTTCTACGTGGATGCGCATAACGTGATTTTGTACGCTCACAGGAATCATTCCATTGGTTTCAAATGTCAAAGGATACGTAAGGATGTACCTAAAATGTCATGCTTTAGTTTAAATAATGACAGGAGTATAATAATTCTTGATTAATAATTCAATAATTAACTGATATTTTTAAAAATTCTAGAAATTCTGTTTCAGTTTGTGAATTAATGTTTTAATTGCTCTCTAAAGAACTTTGCTAAAGCAGCTTTTCTCCATCACAGACGCAGTATATATCGGATGTATTTTAAAGATGCATCATTATAAAGCTTGTAGATTTTGCAGATAAAATTAGCGTGTACCATTCAGTGTGATATTGTCTCGAATTTGAACATGCTGACATTTTAGTTTAGATTAAACTATAGCTGCAATAAAACTCGACTGCGTATTACTATGAAATTGTCATTACCGGTTTAAAAAGAGTGAGGTAGCCTATAAAGTTCACTCTTTTTCTCTTTCTTTCTCTCAAGTATCAAAGAAAGATACTGATATGTTCAATTCTTTCTGACAATAGGTATAGGAGATAAGATCAAAGAATGCGCAAACTACACCTATTACGTCTATAGGTTAAACAGAGGCGTTTTCATTCCTTTTCGCAATAGCAGTACATTCTTCATACGATACGTATTTTCTTCTCGTTTAAATAGATATACACAATTTGCATGATACATATTTTCTTATTTTCTATATATATGATATCAATAATTAGTATATTGATGACTCTGATTCTGTCAAAGTTCTGTCTGTAAGAATTTGTTTATTGCAAAATATTCAATATATTTCGCATAATATGCTTCTTTTCACGGACGTTTAGACATGCGGGCGTACAACCGTGTGCAGCAGATGAATGTGTCATGCCGAGCCGAGAGAGAAAGAGAAGAGACTAGACGCCGCTATAGCACGCTGAATTATTGAACACTGCACTCTGGCTTACCTCCTTCGCATATTCCGACACCTATGTTCGGCTCAATCCTGCTTCGCGTGTTATTGTCTCGCAAAGTAGACTCCTACTACCTCTCTGCTTAAGATGGAGAGGTCTATGTGCGATAGCGCGATGTGTTTCACGTATCTGGATATAAATTATTTCTCAGATTTCGCAAAAGGAAGAGAGAGGGAGGGGAATCTTTGCATCTTCTGGATTTGTATAATAGAATCCTGCCGAGTCCTCTTTCCTCTTTCTACAAAAGTATCTTTAGCTTGGCATACGACGGTCTGTGTGCAATTAACATGTACACGAAAGGGTTAAATTCATGATTCCTTCATGGAGCTTTTGAATTGTTTAGTATTAAGGGTAATTGGAGTATGTCAAATGTAGTTGACAGTGATGTAGATGTGAAGTGCCCTTATAACTAAAAGGCGAGTGTAGATATGTTTGAACAGATAATATTGCAACGATGATCCAGTTGATACAAGTTGTTTACTTGAATTGAGTTTTCTAAATTTTCTTTTTGCTCTCTTTTCCATTTTTGCTACACTCTACTTTAAAACTTATCAGAGCTTTAATTAGAAGCAACCGTGTTACGTGATAATTACGATGAGAGATATTGCGAATTTAGCGACAGGCATGGGAATGAAATTCTTTGCAACATGAAACGCGGCAGGAAACGCGTTAATTTTTCATGGTCTCGTGACAATAAAGCGATAACGCTAGATTACTAGTCTTGTATATAACAACTTGTATACAAAGAAAAATCATTTTCGCACGATATAGCTCGTTAATGGTGTCGGTAATCAGATACGATCTAATCTACTATGTGGAATCCGTGCTGCGGTTAGAATTCTAAATTAGTTACGATACCGTGATACAAATGAAGTACGGATATATATGAATAACCTTGCAGTTTGTCATATCGTACTCCGAGAGCTGGAAGTCGGTCGAAGTCTCGCGTATTCTGGAACGCGCCAGCAGGTAACCCTTTGTAAGCCCTTAAGATCCGCCAGTGTCATTATTCTGCACCGGGGCGTGCGATATAGTCGGGCGGAGAAGGCGCAACCGAACAGAGAGGTAATTCGGGTTACATGCCCGGGTGTAATGGGCGGTCTGACCGGGTTCCCGGTAGCTGGTGGCGGGAATACGTTGGCGGTCTTGGAGGTCGGTCGGCGCGAGGTAGGAAAACGCTCGTGGTGCGAGAGGGATCGAGCGAGCACGGCGGGGATGAATGTATGGGCTTCGCTTTTGGGCGCTGCCGGGATTCCTACGGGCCCGTAGAAACTTGCTGCTTGCTCATAAAATGCAAACGGGCGGCAAGTTTAAGTTTAGACAGCCCCCTCCGCGAACCCTCCTCTCACATCGCCCCCATTCTGTCCTACCACCCTTTCGCCCTTCTCCATTCCGGCAGCCTGAGGCTGCCCTAGTCAGCCTCCGTAACCAACCGCGGGCCGACAATAATGAAATCCATAAATCCGTAAGAGAGCACGCGGAACACCTCGTACTGCCGCGTCCAGGGACTTCTCCCTTTCCTTTGTCCTTTTCTCGTTTCCTCTCACAACACTCCATACCGTCTACCCACGTGCTGCTACCTTTTCCGCTTTGCAAGACTTCGCTTTGGTAACCCTCGACTGAATCTTATTGCTAGTGGAAACGTCTTTACGATTCTCCGCTGGTGCTGCGAGACCGAGTTACATGCATACATACGTCTCTCGGGGTTCGGCACCAGTATCATAAGATGCGCTTAGAATTGCACCGGCGAGGTAAGTTTGCAGCAGGAAATTTTCTAGAAAGGAAATTATCTTTTGATTACGAAATAGTTAATCGCCGTGCAAAAAATTATCTGGTTAAATATTAGAACTAAATTTAATTAATTATTTTCTTGGATATTAAGACTAATTTGAATCTTCGTAGAGAAATTGTAAGTTTGTTTATATTTATTTTCTTCCTCTATTTACTTTGTAAATAAAACTACTAGGAAAGGATAGCAAATTATAAATCTATAGACTTACTAACTCATATCATTACTGCAGTCGACGTTGAATGAATGGATTCTTTTGAAAACAGTATGTAGTTCATTCAATTCCAGAATACCGTGAGTTTTATTGAGATGAGTATGTAAATCGATGAGATAGAAATGTTTCGAATGTAGTATTTTTGATATTGAATTTTGTACTATTTTCAAATTAAATCATTTGAATGGCATTGCAATATTTATTACTATAGAGTGTAGTTATGCCTAACCGGTGTAATCTGGTTCCATATTACGGTGTTGGTGTCCCGCAAGAGCTGGTGATCGGGATGAAATATCGATTGTCACGCGGTTTCGCGGCCGGCTCTCGGGCGACGTCGAACGTGCCTCTGATTGATTCGATGCCGCCCGCATCGAAAGGAACTGACGGCACTCGGTATCCGAAGAGAGAGCATTGTTATGCTAACGGAATCTCGATGACTTCCTATCGATCGCGGCGACTATACGGAAAGTACTCGGGTCCCGTGGATTTTTCCATTTCGAAAGTTTCATTTGTAACCGGCTCTGTAAGGGCCGCCGGTATTTTCTCGACGTGTGGTGTATTATTCTGCAAAATCGTTTCCTCTTCTTCGTCGACTTGCTTCGCGACGTTAAGATGCTTTAGAAACGGACTAGATGGATCTACTCGAAACAGACTCGTTGATCGAATATAAATATCACTCGCACAAAAGCCGAGAGCAATGAGGCGCGCCCATTGTGTTGCGCAGTGATGGGATGCAGGATAACTGAAAGGTAGAAAACGATGGAACAGAAAACGAAAACGATAGATAGTGCGGATGTTAGTTTTGAGTTAGTTTATGTTTGTCTTAGACTTTATGATAACAGAAAATCATGGTATAATAATCATACGAATGTAGCAAACGTATGACGCTCAAATTTGAAATTCATTTATTAAAAATACCGAGATTGAGTTTTTCGTCGTAGAATCACAAATTGACAAGAGAATATATTTCGTCGCATTATTATCGCTTTCTTCCCATGAAAATTTCTTGGATTCCAGAAAATCTCATTTGTCATTTTTGTGCATTTTTGTGTCATTTTCGATTTAGATCTACCGTAACTTCATCTCACTATCGATCCTTCGTATCTATGGCATGAAATAAGGTTCTGTAGTCTCTTTAGCCCCATTTTTTACCCTCGTTCGCATAACTTACCGACAGTTGAGCCCTTACCAATAGCCTCACCAATGAAGTTTCCGCTTCACTGGATTAAATTACACTTTTCATACGCGTCAATTCCGGACTCTCGCGCAATTTATCGGTTCGCTCGTTCCGCTCGCATCGCTGCTAAAAAATTTCTCTTCCTTAGAAATTAACGAAACATCCCTCGGTCTTTCTTTCGTCGATCATCTGTTGACGCTTTCCCTACGAAGGGCGGCGGTCGTTTCAGAACCTCGCTTCGCATCTGCGTCACGAAGTGACGACGAACAGCGAAGAAAGCAGTAAGCTCGCCGATCTTGCCTCTCTTCTGGGATTAACGTTCCAGTCCCGAACAACAACCACACCCCGCTTGAGTGCAACTCCGAAAGCCCGTCTCTGCTGACAAGCTCATCTTAGACCGCATGCACACTGGCGAGCGATAACCGATGAATTGTGAGCTGGGGAGCGAAGGAAAGGGATAAGCTTGACTTATTGCCGTTTATGCGAGTAACATGAGACTGATGTATCACTCGCTATATACGTACATTATTAGAAAAGAGCATGCACATAACACTTTTCTCTATCATTTTAATCTTTTTAATATAAAATATAGATTGTATCTAAAAATTTAGTTGGTTAAAGATCTAAAATAATTATTGGATCATCAGAATAATTATGTAGGACGCTTAAACTTGACAATGCTGCATAAAGTTTTACATTCTATCAATTTAAGGATCTTATTGAATCTTATACAATTATTTTGATGGACCAACAAAATTATTTTTAGATTTGTATCTAGTTAAATTTTTAGATACTTGAACAAAACTGCAGTTCTTTTCATGTACTGTATTACCTTTTAGCATATAATTTTCTATTCGCTCAGGCAATGTAAACATAACAAAATTCAAGTTATACTTATCGAATGTTTATATAGACACTGATTTTACAGGTCGTCCACATTAGACGACTATGCAATTTCTTACAAGTAGTCCCTTGATCGACTATGTGCATGTATCACCGACAAACAGCTGTTGCGCTTCGTGAGGTGCAGCAAACATGATCACTTGGCTCTAACGGTGTATCAAATGCGCAAACCATGAGCTTCCGTTGCTGTTGGAAGCATCTCTTGACGTTCACAATACAACTGCGCTCCCGAAATATTCATAGCGCTAAATGCTCCCGAGACTTGCGTCATTCAGCATGTCGTCTTCGTGACACAAGCATTTGCCTGCCAGGAGATTACCTTGCTCATCGTTTCGTTTCGTATTCATCCGCAGCATGCTTTAACACGTTGAGTGACGGCAGCAATTTGCTAATTTTGTTGAAGACTTCGCTAATGTTTTCCTGTTATGAAACGGAATGTAAGCGGCATTGTAACATGGGACTTGTATAACACATTCAGTATTGAAATTTTATCGATGTCGAAGTGAAAATTGATTTTCAGTAAACTATAATTAATGTAAAATAATTGCTTTATATCACACAAATGGATCTATATTTATTACGAAACATTCGAATTATTCTATAAATTGTTAGTTATTTGCGTCTGTACAAATTTGTTGTTCAATTTTATGACTACCGCTAAGAGTTATATATTTAATGAACATTACACGCATTTAATTAAAATTACAAATATATAATCTGACATTAAACATTTGCCTTGATTATTGCCTTTTTAATATTGGTACTTTCTATGTCTGATCGATTCCATTACTGTAATTGCAGTTATCATCGTTATTGTGTATGCAATGTAATATCTGGTTTGTTATTCTTTACATATTTTTATGCATATGTTTGTATTGTATGGGTTGTATTTGATGTGAATACGTTATATTTTTTAGGACATGGTATCCTCACACGTGTTGAAATAGAACACATTTATGCTTTCTCTATGCGATAGACGAAAGCGGACTCTCGTAACTTTCGAAATTTTGGTGAAGTTTCTTCATGCTTCGTGAAGCTTTGCCGCCACCATCCCTCTGTTCTCGTTCTCGTAGCCACTCGTTCGTTTCTACGAAACGTGCAACGAAGCAGCAATTTGTTACAGAACAAGACATGCGTCGTCGCATAATACGCTGCACACGTCGCTATTCCAACGCGCACGTTCAAGTAACACCGTGCATAGAAGGTGTTCTAGGTTTCTCGTATCTTCTTTTCCATTTATACATTGTAATTAGATTTCTTGGTAGCGATTTTTCTCCTACAAATTTTTTTTCCACTATAATTTGGATGTCACATTTTCTACTGGCTACAGTTATTTTTTAATAGATCTCATAGATACACAATTAACTTTTATTTGAATTAAAATCATATTAAAATAAAATCTATTTATAAAACTAAGTAAAACGTTTCTTCAATCAGCATACAGTTTAACTGAGTATATCAATATTGTTGGAGAAAATCTATTTCATGTTGTTTCTTACATGAAAGAAGTTACACGGAACCTGAAACACCTTGTACATATTCGTATAAGAGAATGGATAGAAGGAGGCAACTTGGAGAATAGAATGTATATTTGGGAACAAATACAATTTGAATGAATTAGCAGTAAACTGGAAATGGGCAATCCAGGGTTACCTGACTCGGGGGTTACCGATCTCTCTTTCTGTCTCTCTCCTTCTCGTTATCTTCTCCTTGCTTCTTCGTTGCTCTTCCTGCTTTCGCCCACTCCTTCACTTTCACTCGATCCTGTCTTGTCTGTCTCCTTCATTCCTTTAATTCATAGTTGTTCGTGTGCTCTTTGTAGTTGTGTCATCGTCTCATTTTCGTTCCCTTTCCTTCTACCAGTCTTCTCTCATCTCTGTTTTACTGCGTAACTTCGATCTAAACGATATTTTCGGACAGAAATTCCCCAACAACAGAGAGAAACATTTCACTTTGAATAGTTTCCTTCTGCGGATGCTTCTCTCTCTTTGTTTGTGCGCGTACACGGGCTGTTCTACCTTTCTTTATAGGGTTCTTCGTAAACAACTACGGTACACGTAGAACAGTCGATATCTACTTTACGTACACGCTTCACCGAGAGTTGCTCTTACTCCTGGAGGGCTGTTAGTTTGCGCCGCATGTATATTGATTAAGTTCTAAAACAGACTGCTTAGTGTCTCACCAAAGAGTAAAGGATGCATAGTAGACATTATTGCAACCCGTTTTTTGCGTATTTAATGAACTGTCATATCTTTTCTATCGTAAACCTTTCATCTATTCTGAACGGTATTAGTTTGATTTATTTTTTTCTAGATGTTGGTAGCCACTTGACGAAACCTAGAACTTACAATTCAATTATAATTTTAATCAAATAGCTCCACCGTTATTGTGCCTATACAGACACAATAGTTGTTAGTAAAATTAAAGAAGTTTGTAAAAATTTTTTATTTGAAAATATAAGTCCGCTCTGATGAAATTTGTAAAAGAAAACTTGGTAGTTGCGAGTTACTGACTCTTCTAGTTATGACAGGTTTGAAACACTTCTTGGTTTAGTTAAATGACTGCCCACATCTAGAAAAAAAGTAAGTCAAACTAACATCATTCAGAATATGTATACCCTTTATAGCTGATATTAACAGCATTCCAATTATCTTAAATGTGTCTTGTATTTATAACGTATATATTGTTAACTCTTTTATTATCTCCCATCAACGTTTAATAGTTATGATTATCACCGTAAATATGGCAAGCATCAGGAGATGTTATCGAACACTTTGCACGTGTTTCATTTGTGATAACATATATTGTAACAAGTATGATTGCGGCAATTTTCGCAAAGTGAGTATCGTGAAACAGTCCTACGATACAGAAAGTCGTAGCGTCTCGATGGTTGACATTTTTCTTGGTCTGCATTTCGTGAAGTATACACCGAGGTATCGTAGATTACCCAGCAACCTCGATAGTAACCGTAGATAGACAGATGCAAAAATGCGTATCGATACGTTCGTGTTACATCGATTCGCCCGAGTAAAACGCATTGCGCGTCGTACTGCTGCGGGAAATGGCAAAACAAATATAGCGTAATATCGTGCGATATACCGTTCTGCCTCGTTTCGCCACGGAAGATATTTGTTCAATGCGCTTTACATTTGAAAACGCTATTTTAATAATGGTACAGCTCCGTTCCCTCTTTTTCGCATTTCGCGAAATTACGAAACTGATGATGTAAAAGGTAGAAAGGGTGAAAATTTTCAAAAAGTAACGCTTCTATTCATTAATAACCACGCTTTTTCAACAATCGTATTCTTAACTGTAAAATCTTTTCCTTTACATTTTTTTGAGGTAAAGGCGAATACATTTATATGTGACGTTTAAAATAATTTCGCTTAACGTAGTCGGATGATATAATTCCACGCTTCCCGCTCCGTACGTGCATTGTGTCAAGCAACCATTGTTTTTATAATACACGTACAATGATTATGTCGGCGGGAAAAGTACGTGGATGGTGTGAATTTAGCGATATGAAATTTTCTCGAGCGGTGAGCGAAAGCGGCCTGAGAGAAAGAGATACATATTTCTTGCGGTCTGATATACATTTTTGCTGAGCGCAATAAGTTTCCCGTTAATCTTATAACACCGCTCACGCCGTGGACGTCCTTGCATTATTCTCGGGCAGAGATTCGTAATGCTTACCCCATGAATAATGTACTGGTTCTCCAGGCACAATCCCGCCGCCACATACTTTCAGTTGAGCCGACAGTTCGGAGTAGTTTTCAAATAGTTCTGGCGGACGTAAGTCCGGGCTAGCCCGATCTTTGCATTATCCGTTTCCGGGAGTGCTATCGCCATCCGGAATGCGCAATCTCGCGTAATAAATCGACCGAACGTGGAATAAAAATTTGACGGGACGAATCTGACTTGTCTAGAAAGTGTATACTCATGAATTTTACATTTAAGCCGGTAATGTGATTTAACGCTTACCCAACTCACACTCAGGACGCGAGAATGGTGGTGCCGCGGCCGAAAATGTAAGCGGCCATAAGTAATCATTCGCACGGTTATCGTTTTCGGGAATCTCGATAATTGCATACAGCAGTCATCCGGGATCAGAGATATTGCGTAATCGCAGCCAATCGTTACATCGACGGTGCGTTTTATTATCGTTGATTAATATCGGTGGTGCCATCGGCGGGCGCGAATGCAATACGTCTCTGCAATACGATACACTCCCGCTTCCGCCACCACCTCCGGTGTCCTCCCCCTCGGTCGCATGCGGCCATGCGAAGCGGCACCAATATCTGCAGCGATAGCATTTACCTCTTTTAGTGGTTTATAAAGCGTTAACGACTACATCTGACGGTAATTACAGCCACTATTGTGATATGTCACAAATTTCCCATGAAATTTGTCGTTTGCGCCCCCCGACCTTATCTCATCTCGTTCGCATCGTCGCCATACGTACGTATATTATACGTGCGTATACATACGTATATATAGTATAGCATCCGATGTTTAAACCACACGGCCAGCCTGCGGGGGTAATTAGAACGCGCCGTGAATGAAACAGTATGGAAAATGGAGATTTTGAACGGTGTTGCGATCGCGTTACGCTAAAAGGCCGTCCGTCCCACGGGCATCCAAGCATACTTACGCTAGATCGCACTAATAAACGCCCACTCGCCACTATGAATTTCCATCATCCAATTTTGTTCGGTCTGTTTATCATCAACGTATGTTTCCTTGTATACAGAGATATCATATATTTACATCACTGTCCACGTCTGCACATTTACATCAATTAAGTTCATTACTTCTAAATATATATATCTTTTTATAATATTAAAAACAATTTAGCTTTTTACGTAGATGTATCAAAATATGTGCAGATGGAATGTTTTTAAGAAATTAATTTTTACAATTGCAAAATAAATCATTCCTTGAAGAAAGATACTTTCATTTATGTATTTTTATATATTTTAACTTCTATTTATTTTAATTCGAGATTTACTCGTGGAGGAATTGACTTTTAGTTATACGTTTATACATTTTTTAGAAAGGTTTTTGTGCTGCCTTTTTGTGACTTTGAAGCTTTTATTTTTTCATACGGTAATCAATAACTAATATAAAGTTGGATGTATGTGGTCCATTTATTCAATTGTCTCTCTTCGTTATTTCTCCGTCATAGTTTGCACACCCAGCAAGCCAGTCTGCGTACCCTTCCGTTTCGCCCCCGCCATCGCATTCGGACATTGGTATGCCGGCATTTTCCGTGACACCGTCCACGAATCGATATGGAATGTAGGCTTCGTGGACAACAATTTTGCGTAGGTAGTATATGGAGCGTATATATCGTGCAATATGTGAACAATCCGCTTATTCTTATCTAAAGTAATATACTTTGAGTTTTCCATTATAAATACGGCATCAATGTGAAGACAAGTTTTCTCTAAAGAAAAGGGTAATAAATTAGTTTCTAAGAAAAGGAAATAAAACACGCAATTTATTATTAACTTCTCACCATCGTTCTTCTATATACATTTCTAAATGCATATATATAATATGCATTTTCTTCTGCCAGCTGCATTTTATGGCCTTCATTACTTCTTTGCTTGAAATTAATTCTGCTGGGAGTGTAGTATTACTAATTATTTCTGGCTATTCCAGTTTTCTTTAGACTGTAATATTTGCCAACGTCCAGAGCTAAAGTAATAATACGGTAATGTAATAACCAACTCAAGAAAAAAAATTGAAGAGACACGAGATGTTTATTTCGAAAGAATCTTAAATCAAATTATTACAAATTAATATCTATTCGCTTGCATTTTCATGCAGATTGTCATAATTGTTTGTTGCAGGTTGCAGTTGTATCAAAATTTTTCTAAGAAAACGAAACTCCAGACAATTTTGTTTTATTCAAATATTTTTCGAATTCTCTCTCTTACGAGCAAAACTCTCTTTTGTTAACGCTGACATTTATAATAGTCAGTTTAAAAAAATGATTGCAATATTTTCGATTCGTTTCTGAAGATTGTTTTAAAGCAAGGGAAGAAAATTAAAAAGATTAAATTCATATTTATCTTATAAGTCAAAGAGATTAAAACTATTAGGCTACTTAGGTTGCTTTTCAAATGGACGACTGGCGTGTTGAATCCATTACAGTTTTCTCTATCACCGACATATATATATATTTTTTTTTCGCTCTATTTCTCATCGAACAATACGTACTTGAAGCGAGATACTTTGGCGGCTCTTGTAATATAGCACAGCTATTATTTTGTTCGCTGTGAAACATCCCGCGCGTATAATCGAGTCGGCAATATCTCCAAGATCTTACCCGCTGTTAACCGGATGGCCGGAGATGCATCAGCGTCTGTACGAAAAGCACCGAGTACTTTATGTTATTAGCTCTAACGCGGCGAGGAAATTATACTGGAAGAGAGCGAATTAAAGGAGAGGCAATGGTACATGGGTCCCAGAAAAAAGGATTAATCTAAAGGCATTATGGGAGGGGCGAGTGGAAATACGTTTTGACTCGGACTTGTGATATCGCGTTATTCATTAAAGTACAAGGTGTCTTGAAACTTTGATTTCTTTGACTTTTTAATTAAACGTTCCTTTATATAAATTCTTTTTATGTTTCATCTATATTGTATAAATATAACGTTATCATGTATAAATGTTTATTAAATTTATTAAATTAAAAAGAATAAATTATTACTAAGTATATATTTCTTGACAATAAAACGTTAAATAAAGATATCATTATAGTGAAATCTACTTAAAGTTAATAAAACAATTATATTTTACGTTTACAATCTTGAATCTTAATCAAAGAATGTTTCAGGTTTTAATATTGTACTTTCTAAATACTTTCTAAACAGACTGTTTTGCCATTTCCTTCAATTTGTTCGTAAGAATTGGACATTGTATATAAGGATGTACATCAGTCTTTTTAGGGCACCGTGTATGTTATCGTACATATAATCGCGAAGCAGTATCGCGTTTTCTTTCGAATGCTCTGTATCCCATTCGAGTAATCACATTGTCCGACCTTTAACTCTCTCTTCTTTCCGCGAGTCGTTGTTAAGACTACGAAGAAGTACTCGTAGACGATCACGAGCCTCGATCGGAGAAATGTCTACCGTATCTATACACCATAGTAACTTGCGGTTTATACCGCGCCCGCAAACATAAGCGGCTTCCTGTTTATCCAGCCGCGCGGTTACGCGCGAAAAACTCCTTTACCGGAGCAGAAAGCTGACATCATTATTATTCTGTTAGTATAGTTTTTTTATGCAGTATCTGCGCGTTGCAACAATGCGTTTCTGTATAATTCGATAAGTGTAGGGAGAGAGTTTGAAAAGTATAAATAACGCGAAAGTAGGATAGGTAAGTGTGATTACTTCCTTCCACCTGTGATGTATAAATGAGAAAATATTGTTAGCAAATATATGTCTATAATGTTCTAATTAGCTTGTTCGGAAAATTCGTTTCAAATCTTCTACATAAATTCAGGACGTAATATTTTACTCAGAGAGTAATTTTATTGAAGCAAATATTTACCGTTTCATTGACCTTGATATCTCTCGGGTAGCTGCATATACGATGTCCTTGTTTCAAAACGAAGGTTTTTACCGGTAAAGAATTAATCGAGGTGATCGAAGTCTTTTTAAGGATTTCTATAATAAAAACACAGAATTTTTTTGCTAATATTAGAATTTTAATATTTGTATTACTCGAATTCATTTATTTTAATAATTCAATTGATAACAAATATTCTCTAAAAACAAAGGAATTTTGGCGAAATCTTCGAGTGAGATTAAAAGAAAAATCGTAATTGCACCCATATTGATATCACAAAATTCATAATTTGCCAATCTTCAATTTTGGCAGAATTTGACCTGAATTCAATCTGCGAATGCGTCCGGTTCGGTGCTCGCCGGCGATGCCGCTTCTCTACCTGGCACAAGAATTAACCACTGGATGAACACGAATCGACGCGAATTGCGAATTCCCTTTTCCGCTCGAATGTCCTCAACTTCAGCAGCGCGCGATGCATACCAGTTTCGAATTGAATCAGTCGCGTTCCGTCGCACGATTGCGCCATTGCCCGGGTTCTCCCGTTTTCGCAAAACAGGTGCGTTCGCGTATCGCGAGGGCACACCACCCTCAGACGAAGGGGAGAATGAAGAGTGCATCGGATTCTGCTGCAACGGAGACGCACTCGTGGGACTGTCAGCATCGGTTCTACATGGCAGAGCAATTAAGTGTGAATTTCTCTTCACGGACAAATGCAGCAGCATCGTTCTGTGTCTGTCACTGCGGTAATCGAAAAAATGTTTTGTTCAATTTTTTACCAATCTATACAATATCACCAGGGAATGGAAGTAACGCGGTAACTATAGTTACTGTTTTCACTTCGCCTTCCCCTCGTTTTCTCCTCGTCCAAATACCGAAGAGCAAATAGTAAATCGGCGATCTATCGTCAAATACACACGTGCGCCGCGGCTTCTATTGTCTCCGCGACGATAAGCGACGAGACAGTCGCCCGAAAGACGAGACATTCGTCTGGAAGTATATGTAATTAGGGGCGCGGAATAATACAAAAATCCATTGAAACCTCGGCTTCCTTTGATCATATGTATGGCCTTGTAATGTATATATATATATATATGCGCAAATGTGTTGTCCGTCCAACGTTTTCTTTTATATGTCGTGCACGACTGTTAGACGTATAACACTCTGAATATATCACATTTGGTGATCCTGAGGATTGATCGTTAACTTTTCACGTTATCGTTCCGCTAACAAAATCTGTCGCAATGACAATATCGTAAATACAGATTAAGTCATAGCTTATTCGGTAATAAGTTATATCATTAGCCTCGTGAAATGGATTTTGTTCGTAACGAGCGCGGATTAAAATCGCAATTGAGGTACCCATGTACGATATACGACAACTACAAGTTGCCATTTCATAGCGCTGTTTATGAGCGTATTACTCACATGCTTTCACAAGCTATAATGGTAACCTGCGACTAATAAACTTATAAATAGTGCTATGAAATAGAAACTCGTAACATCGCTAACATATTTCTCAGTCATCAACCTAGTATAGAATGAGGTTAAACGGATTCTGCGCGATGTAATTATATAAAGCCCGCGTACGGAATCATGATAATCGTAATAATAGAGGACCCTATGAAAAGATCGTTTTAGCAGTGCTAATTTAGTGCCGCACTTTGAAAACACCACCTGTAACACACACGGAATACCGTCGAATGTAACGTTTTATTCAGCGGTGGCCGAAGCGATGATTTTACGCGTGTATTAAATCGAAATTGGCGAAAAGCAAGAATAGGAATTCGCAATTCTCATTCATCAGAAATCGGCGTGGAATGGATAGGGTGTCGTAAACGAGATGACAACGGGTGAAACGTTACGTGCGAAGCGAAGCCAACGTGTACATGATAGCTTTCATCGATGGTTCCGATCGCGATCTCTGAACTGTTCCGTCGAATGACGGGGGATGATTTTACCTGATCTCGGGGTGTGCATCCCTGTGTTCGTGGTCGCGCACGTGTGCACCCGACTGTGTGCGCACAGCGAGCGCTTTGGTCCTTTAACCCTTGCCTTTCTCCCCTCTTTCTCTCTCTCTCTCTCTCTCTCTCTCTCTCTCTCTCTGTCTGTCTCACTTGCTCGCTCGCTCGTTGCCCATGTAGCTGTGTCATCAGACGCGTGCCGCAGCGATGCATCACAGAATGACGGGAATCGCGGCGTAACGCTTTACCCGCTCACAAATCACGCTACGCAACGTCGCCCGTGTGTCCCGTAACGTGTGCACACGTCTCTCTCTCTCTCTCTCTCTCTCTCTCTCTCTCTCTCTCTCTCTCTCTCTCTCTCTCTCTACCTGGACCATACGGTTGCCGCAGACGCCATCGGGAGGTCACGATAAAAACGCGACGCGGCGACACCGTGGCGCCCGAGGGGTATGTCACTCTGAGTCAAAACGAATCACATGAACATTAGAAAACGATTGCAATCGATTTCAAGCGATTTCAAGCGATTTCAAGCAATTTTGAGCGATTTCAAACGTTAAAGTATTGAAGCGCCAGATTACGCATTTTAAGAATGTTAACAGTGTGATTTCATACAGTATCTGCACTATTGCGAGCGGTGATGAGTCAACGCTCGACTCGCGTTGACTCGCATTTGAAACATTCCTTATTTTCACTGACTCTATTGATTCACGCACTATATTACATTATTTTTGCTATTTTGAGCTTATTTAATGTAACATACAAACTCGGACATTGCATTTTTATGTAGATGGCGTACGAAAATTATTATTATTATGTCAAATTCTTTGTATGAAGTTTTTTTTCAGTTGTATAATATTATTTTTTCATTATAGAAAATCTAAAACTTATGTAAAATATTATACAAAATTAATTAATATTATGAAAATATTTTAAATATTAATATAATTTAGAAAGTATTTTTCTGTTACTCTCTTATTCGATCTCATCGGTCTCAAAGAGATTATTATTTATAAAATTCACTATAAAAATAATTTAATGTAATTTTCTTTTACGGCGCTAGGAATTTGTTTTTGGTCTTGCGAAATACTATTCGGTAAAATAATGTACCTTATTTTGATCGAAAGGAAAGTATTTCTATGCGCGTGCAAAAAAATGTATTATATTAGCTGCGTTATAACACATTGCTCACAAAATATTTACATTAATGTTAAATTATTTTTAACAATATTAGGTATATTAAATCTCATAAGATTGTACTGCAAGAACACAACAAATATGATTAAAGCCTATAACGATCGAAATTAGATCTTTGTTTCGATAATTGCTTAAATAATTCAATGTGAATTATACATATATATTTATACTATACATATATGTAC
>NW_017299892.1:3307456-3369662 GCF_001594075.2 Trachymyrmex cornetzi | reverse complement strand
GTGGCGCCCCGTTCGAATTCCGTGGCATCGTGGAATCCAACACCCTTCTCTTGGTCAGCAACAACGCGACATTGCATATAGGGGCGATAGTGATACATTTCTGCGTCACTTCGTACATAGAGAATAATCTACCAGCCATGTTCTCATGCTTCTATACATCTTTGTGTTTTAGTATAAGCTACATTATTAAATAGAAGAAGATAATGTACGATACATAGAGAATACATACGTTCTCTTATTTTCTAATATATTTAATTAAAATGAAACTTAAGGATATCATAATAGATCATATAATCGATAAGAGGTCCACACAATGTGGTCTTTTATATAATAAGTTTAATAAAAGTTTTGAAATAAAAAATTATATAAAATAAAGATGCGTTAAAAAATATTTTCAATATTTTCTATTTAAAATAGAATCCTTTGTAATCAATACACTGTTCTCTTTTCGTTTTCAATCTTTACATTACATTGAGTACTCTTCTTTTGTGAGTCGTTTCTAGTTGGTCACAGTCGTCATAGTGGTTTGAATTTCTGAAATATTAAAATATCTTTGACTTTTTAACTACAAATTTTAATTTTGGGAACAAGAAATAGTCAGAGGGATAAAGTTAATAGAACGGGTGAATTAAGGTTACGAGATTTTTGAAAGTCATTCGACGATATTCCAGAAATACAAAGCTACTGTGATTAACTAATTGAGGACAATTATAAAAGAGAAGTATTCAGCGACGATGCAAAGATTGAAAACGGGATCACAGCGGTGTAATAATCGTACAAGATCCTATTTTGAATAAAAAAATTTTTTTAATATTCTTTTGATGTTCTTTATTTTATATGATTTTTGTTTAAAAACTTATAAACTGCACTGTTTATCTGCAATAATATGACGTACATTATAGAAATTAGAAATATATATTAAAAACATATAAACTGCACAATTGGCGAGATGTTAGCTAGATATTGCTGCTTTTAAGAATCTTTAAGGTATACAAAAAAGGATTATATACGACAATAGGATATAAATAAACAGAAATAAATACGAAATAGCAATATAAATATTCCAGAACGAATTTCGATGCATACGTTATGAGTAAAGTGAAGATGATGACAATCCATGATTACATACAGTCGAAGATGCCTGATTGTATACCGATCGTATATCATAGCGCTTTACGTTCTGTCTGGTTATGCGTACTTTCGAGTTGGATGCAAATGTCAATCCGGTTTTATACTTCGCGCGCACTGCCAGTCATGTACAGTTAGGCTTCACGTCCATGCGGATTTTATTTTCCCTGTATTTTCGCTGTTGGGACATGATAAGCGTATTTCTTCCTCCGGGTTCCACTTCCCGTTTCGTATGTCCGTTCATGATTTCTCGAACGAGCGCGAAAGAGCGTGCTGGGACTGCTGAGTCACCTGGCGATACAACAGAATCACGCGTCGCGCTCTGACTTTCAATATTTTTCCTCCTTCGCTTCTCCGCCGCGCCGCGCCGTGGAAACTCCGATCGGCGAGAACGTGAGAAGATGAGCAACTTTGGAGATGATCCGAGAAAATAACGTCTTCTAAATTCGCTCCCGAAATCATGCGCGCTGAGCATCGTTAACATTCGCGAAATATTCGATTACGTAGAAACCAAGTGGAAAGAAATAAAAATTGTTCAATTCTGTTTCAATGTAGAGAAACTAAAAGAGGATAATCCTCTCTGATTATTTCTTTAATATTTTATCTTTTTTATTTTATTATTTTTAATTATAAAAGATTTTATGTAGATATTATTATAAAAAATTATAAATATATGATGATTTTTCTTTATGATTTACATTATTTACAACGAAAAATAACAAAAGACTAAATTGAGATATATTATTCTGATATGTATATGTTTGAAACTTCAGGTTTATTAATGTCATTAGAAAAAATTATTTTTTGAAAATAATAATTTTTGTTATTGAATACTATAACTTTTAAGAATTTATTTTTGTAAAAAAGCATTATTTTATAGATAATATTTTAAATGACTGCCGTTAGTATTCTGCGTATGAACCACACAATCGAAAGAATCGTGGGAAGCGTAGGTGGATCTCGGCAATGACTGATTCTAGATTTCTGTGTGTGATAACGGGTCATTGACTTTGTTCCACGTGCACGAGAGCAGAAAGGATCCGGTAGGCGGTGTTGACCGGGTGAGAATTTGCCGCCTAATTTGGGAAGGTCTGTTTTAAGGGTCCGAGACTCGTAGGGACGGGAAGAGATTCGTTCTTGTAGCGATGAAACGAGATAATGCGGATCGTGACCAGTTGTTTTTTTTTCATACGCTCTTTCAGAAAATGCAAAGCTGTTGTGCTTAAAAATGATGTCTCAGACATGCCCCTGTTCCTTATCGAATACTTGCGAGAAAACTTGAAAACAGATTGTCACAACTTTTATTCTTAGTTGCTTTCTCAGAGTTCTTAGTTGCTTTCTCTTGTTTAATTATAGAAAAATAGAAAAATTCTTATATTTAGTAAGACTTCCTATATTTATTTATGGTTTATATATATTTATCTTATGTTTTTGGGGATATAGCAATTAATGATTATCTAAGTAAATCAGTGAATACAATTCCAACTTCTTTTATGCATATTTTTAGGTTCTGATATAAGTAAATATAAATTGAAACTCTTGCAGTAATGCTATATAAAAAATATGATGAATAACGAATGAAACAAGCAATAAATTAATATTGATGTTTATATTTTTTTAAATGATAAACCTTTCCGATGAAGGAATACACAAGTTATGATGAAGGTTATATAATATAGAATCTATAGATAAATATAAGCTAAGAATTTGACAGAATATTTTATTATTTCGTTACGTTGTTTTTAAAAATGTAATTTGGAAATATCTAGGTCGTCGACGATTTTCAATTCCAGATTAGTCTGAATTATAATAGCCAAAATAAATCATGTGAAAAGTGCATATATGCGAATGAAGATTCCGCAGATCTTTCGCCGACAGCTATTTATCTCATTTGCCGTTTATTTTGCGCTATCTTCTCTCTACCGCTCTATCTTCACTTAATTAGGTTCCGATTAACAGTGGAGCTTTGTGCAAATACCTCTTTAGGATTTTGCTGAAAACGCTCATTAAGCGGCGGCTATCGAGTTACCGCTCTAGTAACGAACCTCGATTGTTTTCGATCTCGAGCCGTCTCGCCGTTTTGGCGCGGCGATAACCCCGATTTCATCTTCGTGCATGAGCTAACTCGAGCTCCGCAATTACGCACTTATCCGTACTTTAATCTTTTTATACCATCCACGCGAGATTGTCGCATTTGTGGAATGCACAATCGAATAATTTTATGCTTAGGAAAACACGAGTTTCATGTTACGACTAAAATACATTTGTTTGTGTGTGTAATGTGAAATGCAATATTATTTTGTACAACCATGAGAGATGGGCATGTATTTGAAATACTTTTATTTGAAAAACAGTATTGGTAAGAAAATTATATTTTGCATTTTGTGTTTGTTCAGAGTACATGAAAATATTTTGTATCTTGTATTTCATGGGAGCATATAAAAGTATTTTGTATTTTCTATTTTAGTATTAATAACAAAAGATTATGAAAGTATTTTGTATTTTGTATTTCAAATATTAACATTGATAAAATCAACCTTATTATTTGAATTACAAGTTACAAAAAGCTTTCAATCTTTCGATTTTAAATACAAAATACGTAATACTTTTATGTGATCCGCTAAAATAAAAAATACAAAATATGCTTGTATTGCAAATAGTGTGTTTTAAATAAAAGTATTTCAAATACATGCCCAACTCTGTGTACAACAATTTGAATAATTTTCAATAGTATATATTTATGCAAATCTTGGATTGCAGGCTATCGCTCGATTTGCTCAAAAAACATTCACTTAATCTACATTGGCTACATACTTGTCTCGTTTAATTAAATTTGGTAAGAAGACCGCGCTGTTTATTATGTTAGATTTTCGTGTGGACCTGATCGGGGTCCCGCCAATATTGACGCTGTATTTTATCTAAATGCAAATTCGACGTAAGGTCTTGAATATCGAAGGATCTTTCTGTCCGCGTGGTCGCCGCGTGTAAGGCGATTCTGTAGCGCGGTATGAATTAGCGTGATTCCAATCTGAATATCAAGAGGAATCCGTGTGAACGTGAGTGAAATGATAATACACCATCGCCCTGTAAAGCATACTGCGTATACTTTTTCCGTCGCCTAGTCGGAATCTTTGCACAACGGGTGCAAGAGCGAATTAAATCCACGTTTGATATCAAAGTTATGTGACGTTGAATATAAAATTACGTCTACGTGGCTTCTCTACGCTTTATCTGCGTGACATGCGCGCGCGTGGATTGTTTTTTTTTGTAGAGCGTAAAACTACGTAAAAAAGCCTCGCAAAAGCGAACGATTTTATTTTGTATTCAATTTTTTCGCGATGCGCGAAAATACGTATTAAATGAATTTATAGAAATTGTTATTTTATGTAAAAGAAGAGAAAACAGTTATTGCATTTGACTCCGATATCTAACTGAATTCTCATTCTTGATAAATATGAGTATTTAGATTGTCAAACAAAGCAGACGATTGATAAATGAAGTTATATTTATCTTTGATATTTATTTAGTTTATTTTCTGCGGCACAAATTGATGCTAATACCTTTTTATCGAATTAGCAAGCATAAAAGCTGGAAGTTGCTACTTAAATTAAATGAACAATCTTGGATTCGTAATCTCGGGTAGCGCTTGATTAAATTGGTAGTCATTCACTCGGCTTGATTATTTACTCTTCTTAACTAAGATTAGGCACCATCTTATTACTACCTGGGAGCCCTTCGTGTTCTCTCTACAAGTTAGTTACGTTACAACGGTTGCTTTCGCGAGACCTCCCCATTGATGAGAAAATAAGCGAAACGGAATCAATATCTCTGGAATTCGCGGGAAATAAAGTTAATTATCGTCTAATTGACAAAGATCGTAGGATGTGGAGGGAATTTTTTCCTCGTTTCTTATCTTTTATTGTTTCTTAGTTACTAATGTGGTTCAAAAGACAGCTGCTCTTCAAATTCATTGGCTTCAAATTGGAAACAATTACAGTTGTACCCAATTTTAAACCGATGACGATTAAAATATGAAATAATGAAATAAATAATTAAATTTCGAAAAAATTAATATCAAAATAATTTCCAATATTGAGGTAATTTCGCATACAGTGTCTCATACCATTAATTTTTTTTATGAATAAATATCGTTTTTTATTGGGCTGATTTTTTTTTTAAATTTATTGCCTCTCGAATTTCTGATCTATGAATTGAATTCTTTCCAACTCTAAAAGCATGGATATCAATTAAGGTAAAGCCGGCATCGTCGATACTTAAATTTTCAGTGTGACGCAGATAAATCTTCCGTGAGAAGCTCTCGCCTGTGCAAGCGTCTTTGCGGTCGTTCCAAATGGTCGCTTTAAATCTCACTGGCGTGCATCAAAAGTTATCACATTTTTCTTTGCGAATTTTTGCCGCACTTCCCTTTCTCCTTATAGATGCAGAAGGGTGAGATTCCAAGTGTGAGATGGGCGCGTTTTTCCGTTTACGTTCTACCATACCTTATCAACATAGAATTGACGTGCTGCGAAAAGAAAGTTAATATCGTTGGCGTTACGCTTAGAGAAAAGCAAGGAAGAAAGAACAACCACGCTTGACCGACTTTTATATCACGCTCCGATCTCTCGACCCTCGTTCGGAACCTATAAAAGTCGAGCATGGTTTCGAGCAGGATCATTGGACAGGCGAGCGTACGGGTTTCGAATTCCGGACTTGACGATGCCTAACGCAGCACATTGGGGGAAAGATTTTTCGACTATTGTCTAAAGTTACATCTCGTTTCATTTTCGATTTAATTCTAAACGAGGCGCATTTAATTCTGTATAAATAGTAGTTGATCTTGTTGTGATTTTTGTTGTAATTATATAATATGTTAAGATTAAGAAATAATAGTTATGGAGCTAAGCAAAAAACAGGCTTTTATTTCCTTGAATGACTACACTGAAAAAAAAATATAGTCAATTTTAATAAATATTTAGTTGAATACTGCCAACTAAATATTTATTAAATATAAAGATATATTTATCTGATACAAGAAATGTTAATTTGATTTAACAATCATTTTTTTTTACTGAACAAATATTTATTTACTGTAAGTAAATGTTTAGTTGGCAGTATTGAACTAAATATTTATTAAAATTAACTATATTTTTTTTTCAGTGTAAAAACTTGTTGAGAAAATCTAGAACAGGATCTATTTAAATAGAATGCACACAGTGTATTGCTTATGATATATCGAAATATCATTATGGGTAAATCTACGGTCAAGTATAAATTTCAGAAAAAGCACAAAGAGAAATAATTATGAAATAATAATAAAGTTTCATATATAATATTTACAATATTAATTGAGGAAACTTGTGTTATATATACATTAGATTATCGATTCAGAATGTCATATTTACAGCGCGCCACCTTTTGAAGTGGTGTTATAAGTTATTATCTCTTGTCCGCTGTTCTTTGAATATCTTCATTGCACGCTTGACTTTTTTCTTTCTTTCTAGGATATTTGCATTAAATAACATCTACGGCGTCCGCTATTACTCATAGTCTGTGAAAAAAATCGCGATCAACGTAAACGCGAGACGGTGACTCATGAATATCCTATGGACGGTTCGAGTCACCGCGTGGTATATACATGTTATAATACGGGATGACGGGTTCATGTGGATAAGAATAGAATGAATTGCTTGACAAAACTTCTATCGAGTTTATTAGAATTTTCGATGCCTCTTTTATCGTATATAAGCATGTCACTTTGAATCGATTAATTGCACCTTTTTTATATAATCGTTGATAGTTCGAATCGATTGCTTTGTGCGCAGTATATTTGAGGAGAAATTTTTGCGGTGAGAGTCTTATATATGGAATTTATGAAATTAAAATAGTATATAATAGGCTAAGGAATAATAGACAAATTGTATTAGTAATAAAAATAATTTATGAAAAGAAATTTAATGAAAGTTACTTAAAAATTTTCAAATAAAAATTATTAAAAATAATTATTGATATATTATTGATGTTTAATCAAAATATATCCACTGTTTAATTCTTTCATAACCACAAAAATCCACAAAGAATCGACATATTTGATCCAATGATACTTAATTTTTAAGTGTGCGTTAATCATTTTTATTTGAAAATGTTACACAAAGCCAACTTTTATCAAACTTCTTTTATTATTGATACTATTTATCTATTTTACTCCTCACCTCATAACTGTTTTAATTTCATAAATTCTATAAGACTCTCGCTCGACGCAGAAACAATAAGTGCCAAAAAATCGGGACAATTTCTCACCGGTTTCCGACGAGAAATCCAGGAGCTTTTCACCCTATTGTAAATCAGCGTTTGATGTCATTCCGTGTCAAATCGCATGATTAACGGTCCGCTGTCGGATAGAGGAGGGCCCGCTGACTTATCATCTGGGGTCTCGTCCATCGGTGTGTCCACGTCGCACCCCCTCTTCGAATTTTAATCATCCCTTCAGAGAAGGCCGAGAATGGAGAGGAGAGCGGAGAGATTTCGCGACTGATGCGCTGCTTTATTTCGTTAACGTTTCAATCGATCATCGTATGCTCCTGGGATTTGCCCCTTTCTACTGTCCTTCATCGATTCCCCATGCACACTATGGCGTTTCACGACCTCATTGCTGACGTAATCGCTGTCGCTCTGTCTTTGTAAGCAGGTTTTTACCTTTATCCGTTACGACGTTGATCGGTTTGTAACGGTCTTAACCGCAGACCGGAGTATTCGCGTTAATACATTTTTAAAGGAGAGTTTTTTTGATCGCGTATTACGCTATTTTTGCGAGGATTTTGCCTTCTTTATTCTTAATTTTCGCGAATAAGAGTGAAAACAATTATGAAAGCTCGGTGTGACGTGAAAAAGTTATAAGATCGTTTTCTATAGATTCAGGATTTATTTTCCTGATCCTCGACGATTGATTTCTCTAAGCTCGTCCTGCTTCGTGCAGCTCCCTTCTCTTTGCGCGCCGCTTCTGACGGCTAACCGTTTAAATTAATGACTCTTGTGTGAGAGCGAGAATTGGAGTGAAAGAACGCTCGGACTCCAGCAAACGAATTGCGAGTTACAGAGAAATGTCAAGGGTGAAAGAATGCGGATCACGTTCGACATTGTTAATTCTTATCTGGCTATGAATACATTTGCCAACTATTTCTTATGTTATTTTAAATATAATTCAAGTTGAATGAAAAAATATTTTGATTTCTTATTCATGTCAGATTTATTTCATTTAATAGAAATTAATCTAAATTACTCCAATACTTACATAAAGATATATAAAATTTTGTTTGTACATGAAACATAATACATATTGCAACATGTGCATATAAAAAATAATATTACAGTAACATTGTAATGCAAAAGTATATACCTACATATATATTTAGAATATATTTAATCTTTTGTTTTTTCTTTATTTTATCAATCTTTTTGCATACACAGTAAAAAATCGTGCGTCCATATGTAGAATTTTTCTTGTGTTACCACATTTTGATTATTACTTCAATGTAAAATAAACATACAACCGATATGTTATTATTTTTGTAATATTTCGATGTGTTACATTCATATCACCTTTCTAACTTAACAATTGCGTATGTCAATTAAAAATGGAATATTATTTTGAGTGTTTTTAATATAATTGTTTCAATTAATATATATATCTCAAAGTCAATTTAACATCTAAGAATTTTTTCATTCACATTATACGAACAAAAATGTTTTATTAACATTTTCTTACGAATTACTGCAACTACTCTTCTATGTACTCTATTTATTTTATATGTTAGTTTTAAATCACCCTTAAAATAACAAATATAAATGTAAAGCATTGTGTTGATTATTTAACATTATTAGTTCGTTAATAAATAACACAAGACGAATGAGTCACTTTAACTTAAAATTTAGAGTGGATCTCCTGGGACATGTAAAAAATGTTAAAATTAACATTTTCTTTTTTACCGTGTATATATGTACATATATCGTATACATATGTCTTTACTCTTTAATAGTAATATCTGGTATTAATAGTAATAGCTTAACAATCGTCCAATAAAGTTCCTTCAATTGTTACATGGCCTGCGTTTTTATGTAGCTATAATACGAAGCGGAAGTTAATGCGTAAAAGCGGAGGAAGGAAATAAATTTAATAAATTAGCATCCACCTCGCCGCTTTAATTTACACCGCATAATGTTCACTCTGTTCCGAATACAAGCGCAAATCCGAGGTACCAGCTATGCTTTTCCGTTAGCTACTTCCACCTAACAGTCTCGATCCTATGCCACGAGAGCCATTGTGCGCAGTGTAAATAACATTTAATATTAGTGTTTTGCCTTGAGCTTTACTGTGGAAACGGCTCAAAGGGCTCTTCCACTGGCGAATCAGAAACGGCGAGGAGCTTCGTGGATGTTTTAATTGGCGCTTGCTCTTCGTAGAGGCGGCGTATTCACCCGCGTTTGCTAATGCTTCAAAGCGCGCGACTGATATAATGATCGCGCTAGATACTACCCTATCTTCAGATTAACGGATTCGAGTTTGCAATCAAGTAGCCTGTAATCTATGGCGTGTCAGTCCCATTGACATCATGGTGTACGCAGAACGGGTTCTGCAATGATTTCCTCAGAGATTATGTAATGGCTCGAAGCAATCTCTGCTTTCGGAATATTGCTCTTGTCGATGATACGTCGCATATCTGATAGCCCTTGGAGTACCTTTACAATATTAAAAGAAAATCCATGAAAGTGTGTTCTTTCAATTTTCATAGAGTCTCTGCGGGAAAAGTTTCCTGTGATTAGTTAGTTTGTCCGTTTTTTCTATCATTATTACATAGTTTTTAGAATATATTCAGGTATATTCGAAAGATACAAAGTTCCATGATATTTTATTTCAGGATACGGTGATTTATTTAAGTATGAGTTTTTTATATATAGTCAAGAATTACTTTTGTATATGTGGAAAACTTACATTTAATAAAACATCACATTCTCTTGATTTTGTTCTATCACGCTATATTTTTGTTTAATCTCCTATCATAAAAAAATTTAAATGTTTAACTTTTAAAAACCAAATAGTTTTTTGGATTCGCGTATCTGCGAATAGAATCATAATTAATCCAGAAAGTGACAGTGAATCATGACCTCGGGGTTAGGACTAGACCATCAATGGGTTTGAGAGGGAAAGGCAGAGATAGAGGATGGAGTATCGTGGAAAACGGTGTGCGTGTGGGGAACGGACAACGGTGTCCGAGATGCGAAGAGAGGTCCCCACGTTATCGAGAGTACCCGGTACGGTATTGGCAGACCGTTTCCCAGCAAATAATTGGAAATGCAAACGGAACCGACCGTCCTGTGATAGTTCGATAATTGAGTCTCTTATCAGTGTTTGAATGCGCCCTCTGTCTCGCTTCCACGCCCTTTGCCCCCGACCGTACTCCCTCGCCCTTTCGTCTCTCCTCTTCTGATACGGTCACTTCTCTTTCTTCCTCTCGCTATCGTCAATCCCTTCCCATTCTCTTCACCATGTTCTCGTCATTTACATGCTGGAACGCCTCGTGAAGACGCGTATTACCAACGAACGAGCAGATGCGTCGCGTCCGTCGAGCGATGCTTCTCGTGTAGATCCGCACGTGTTGCTAGGCAGATGAAAGGTGCGTGCACACCTTTGCGTTCGTGTGCATCGTTACGACACGATGCATTCCTGGTGTGTATTCATTTAATAGTGTCCAAATTTTTTCCCCGACACGTTCAGCTCGTTCTTTTAATATTATCAAGTGTATTATTTCGAAATGCTCATTTGGAGATTCTGTAATTTATTTTAAAAGCGACATATTTAATTTTTTTCTAATATATTTTAAAACAATCATTTTTTAATAATTATTTGGATTATTTGTGCAACATCGATGTTAAATTTAATTATACACATAATCGTCTCTCTTTTCCATTGCATATTTTGCATCCTAGTTTCGAGCGCTTCCTCGATATTCAATTTATCGAATTGTGTTTATTTTTATAAAACTCTCGAAATCGCAACAATTTTATTTTATTTCCGCATTGCAAGTCTTAATTTATTCGTAAATTTACATTTTCCATAAATTCCAATTGCGACAATGTTCAGATTATATCGATGAAGGTTCTATTCACTCGCGAACGTTTCGCGTTAGGAAAGTACGTCCGTTGCAGGTAAATTCTCCAACAAACTTCTTCACGCTTGCTTGCTCTAGCGCGTAAAAAATACACCTTTTACGATACGCGCGCAAGGAACGGAGTACACAAGCGACACTCTAACGCGCTAACTTCCAGCTCCTCCGGGTCATTTCCCTTGCGCGCGACTACGGGTACAACTCGTCTCGGTACGTTTACCGTAAATGTACCCGGAGGTCTCGCGTTTTGCGGCTCGCGTAACTCTCGCGGTATCTTCCACGGATCAAGACCATGTCTCGCTCACGCATTGGGTAAACACAGTGCCGCATGCGTTTCGCGGAAACAGAGAGATGCATTTGCAAATTTATAATATCGAGAAATAGTATTCTCCGCTACAAACTCTGTAAATTTAACGTTGAATTTGTTTTAACAACAAATTAACGCGAATTTGTTATTTAATGTTATAAATCGACAGATGTTGAAATTGTGATTTTAAAATAATACTAATAATGTTCCTTTTAAAATTCGTACATAGTTTTTCCAAAATTTTGTAATATTCATGAGATAATATATACATGGAAAAAGTGATTTTATTGAAGTATCTAAAAAATTAGCTTAAATACAAATCCGAAAATAATTTTGTTAAAATTTTTGTTGGTACACTGTTAGAAATGTAACCACGAGCTTTCTTTACATGTAAATGAAGCTGGTGGTTATGAACGAAATTAAAAGTAATGAATGATTTAACTGAAAATTAAGTTACAGTAGTTACTTAAATGTAATGAACGTGTACATTAAATTTATGAAATTTAATATACTTTTAATAAAATTTTATGAAAAGTACATTAAATTTCATAAATTTTTATGAAAAATACATTAAATTTTATGTACATGTACATAAATATACTTTTTAGTTACAAATACATTAAATTTAATGTAATGTCATGAAATTAAATTCAAATTAAATTCAATTATGTAACTTAAAAGTTAATGAAATTTAAGAACATTTCTAACAGTGTAAATTATCAAAATAATTGTACAGAAAATTCATATAATGAGCAATGCTGCAAAAAGTTTTACATGCTAACAATCAGATGCTTGAGCATCTTATATAATTATTTTAATAGTGCAACATTATTTTCTGCAGGTCTATATTTAACTAAAATTTTAGATACTTCAGCAAAACTATTTTTCCATGTACATATGTTATAATAAGATTCTATTATCGAGGTATATGAAACGTCTCATAACCTGTAATAACATTTAATAAAATATTGTAAGTATGGTACCAAATTGCACACGTCTATTGCAAAAAAAAAAAATTTAATTGAAGGGACGTAGAAAAAAAATCGTATTGCAATCACTCTCGGATGAATATGATGTATGCGCATGCACGCACGTGCATTCGTGATCACAAATACTACGGATGCACACGCAACGCTAGCTGCAACGTCCAGTGCAGCACTATAAACACCGGTGTTACGCCAATTACGTAAAGGGTTAACCGCGATGTTTTGCCGTGCGAGAACCGAAATTATCCCTATTCCGTCTCTCCGCCCCGTATGTTCCGCGCTCGTCCTATTCCTGTCGCCAGCCAACCAGTGCTTCCGATTACGCTGAAATTTCAGATAATTTCGCTTACTCGCGGCACCGGCTGCACCGACCTGTCGCTTAAACCGGATATTTCCTAGCCTGGCAACGCTGTCTCGGCGGATTTCTCATGAAGAACCCTTTCAGGTGAAACAATGCCGTAATGAATTGACAAACTTATGTTATCCTCAAATGATTTCTTTTAATGAGTGCTTTTAATGTAAACGGCTTCACACAGAGATATTGCTTCTATATATGCGTCACGCCCTAATTAATATACCAACGTTATGGTTCTTATTATGGTTTCTTATTTACGATTTGCATTTTTATTTCAATTACAAAATTATGTCTCTCTTCAATTAAAATAATTAAAAAATGTCCCCTAAAAAATTTACTTTGTTGTTGCATGTTATATGAGAATTGTATATATCTATTAATAAATTTTAAATAAAATAAGCTTAATTATTTTATAATTAAATAAATTAAAGCTTATTATACTATGTATAATTAATATAATGATATAGAATATGCCATTAAATTATTTTTTATAAACACTGCTATGAAAGGTATTTATTAGTTTTGTTATTAAGATGATAGTAAAAACCATCTAATTATATTCATGTTCGCAAACATGTTTACGATATTCATTGATGCAATTTCTACGATGCGGTTTTAATTTTGGATGAAACACAAAGCGTACGTTAATAATTTAATGCGCGGGTAACACGAGTATGTCGAACTAATATTTTAATATAATCGCTCTCGTTTATAACATTTCCTGAATAATTTAATTGATCGACGCGTTCCATCCCAAAATGCGACGCATATTTGTGTAATTCGCGCAAATCTATACATTTTAAGAAATTGACGAGTTTAAAACAACATAAATTCTGTACCTATCTATACTATTTAGTTCTTAACTATTATAATTTAAAAAAAAAACAATTTTCGTGTTATCGTATTATACTACTTATATATATTCTTTAGTTTTGTATATTATATTGCTGGCACTTCTTATTAGAACACTCTGCTAAATGAGAAAATCATTTAAAATGTGTAAAATTTAATTAATATTCGTAGAACATTATCTTTATATATGATAATGTAACGTTACTCATTAGTTTCATGCGAAGTAACGATAGAGCTATCAAAAATTTCTTAGAGAGAAGCTCATTTTCGAATGATGCTATCTCTTTCGATTAGCTTATTCAATCACAGAGACACGGGGTATGCACGGCTGATTATATGCGCCATGCAATTTACTACACTTCCTCATGCCGGAAATTAATTTTATATCGGCTGCCGTAAAGGCGTGAACAAACGAGAAGCGCTTTTACCTTATTACCGAACAATCCCGAGCACGGTCAGTTAATTCGCGAAGACGCGGTGAGAGCCGGAGGGGGTGAATGCGACTTTCGTGACGGCGGGGGGCCGCGGGCCCGGCTTAATCAAATTCAAGATTAAACTTCGGAGTTTCGTAAGTTGTTCCTTGCGAATATTTGTCGGGGAGTGATTTTAATTTCCATAAGTACCGCAATCTCGCTTCTCTCGGTATCCTCCTGTTCTTCTCCGGCAGGCATTTTCTGCAGCCCCTTCAACTGCCTCGATGTGTTCGCGCGAACGGGCGACCAATCACGCGCGTGAATGTTGTAATATTAAAATTTTCGATACCGGGAATTCGCACGGGTGTTCGACGATTTGCATTTTAACGGTCGTGAAAACGAGTGCTGATTCCCGCGTGAACATTCCGGATGGGATCTTCAAGAATCGAGGAGGAAGTTTTTATGGTGCACCGATTAAAATTCTGTTGCGATCGCACGCATCTCTCTTTGATATTAAATATCGTCGTGGCAGTTCTGAACAGTAACATTATTTATGTGAACTTCTTTTCGTACGATATTACAACAGCCTTGCTTTTACTGACACATATTTCTTCGAAGATTCTATAGTTATTCTTGTGAAGAATATAATTTGTAATTTAAATTTATATTCGTAAACTAGAATAATAAAATGCAAGTGCCGAGATATTTATATTTTAAATGAATGTTCTCTACTTGCGATGGAAAATTAATTCCAATTATGGATGCAAGAAACATTTCCAGTATATACTACTGGTACTATATAAGTGGAAGTAAAAGTATGATAAAATTCATTTAAACATCACGCAGAAAGTGCGGAAATATTTATAGATCGTGCGCGAGCGCAACAACACGCGCAACGAAACTGTCAATTAGAAGTGTAAATTCTTTATTGCACGCTCATGGCCGTTATGTAATAGCGGGATACACCTGATTAAATTTCTGCTGCTATCACGCGCACCTGCCACCCGATTTAAGATCCCTCGCAAGGAAGAAGCTTGGCGGTCGAGAGAATACAACCCCGATATTTTTCCTTCCTGCGCAATTTCACATCCTGCGACGACCAAGTTGCTGTCCTTGATCCGACGGAATGAAGTGCCCCGTTTTTTCCTTTTTGGAATATCTTAAAAATCTGTAATCAGTTTTTAAGGATTACGAGGTGCCTCGGGAAAAAAATATGTTAATCAAGTTATTTTAAGCAGGTAAAATAAATATAGATTAAAATACAAAATTTTTGTAATAAGCATTATAATTATTGCGAATTAGACATTCAATGTCATATATAAAATAATACAATGCAATAATATTATAGAGCGATAATTCGACTGATTTATTTTCATTAATTTCAAATATATATTTTTTTTAATTAAACTATTTTATAGTAACATTATAAATCGAGGTTACGTCTTCATCTTTTTTAATTAAAATAAATAATGCTCGGATACTAATAGCTTTTTCCTGCTTCGAGAGTAAACATAACTCATCAATACAAAAGAAACAAAAGCTCTTTCCTTTGAGAATAATAATTAATCTGACGAATATCTTAAGAAGTTTACACGAATAGAGATTTCACTCTGTATCGTTTCGCGTTATCAATTCAGGTTATAAAATGAAAGGAGATTCCATTCAACACACACACACACGGATCCTATAAGTCGGTGCACGCAATGTGAATTGCGTGGCTCATTCTCGCGAAACGTGTACACAATCTAGCGGAATTATCACCGCGAATGTTTCGCGGCAAGAAGGTTACTCTGTCCGGGGCTAACGATAATTAAGCAGTCCGCTCGACATTATAATACGGGCAATTTACTTGAGAAACGCGCGAGCGCGGGAAATTACGATGCGCCGTTGCCGAGCACCTACCTATACGTTGCGTCGACGCGAAGGGCGGGCAGGAGGGAAATTAACGAAATTCCGTTTGCTCGTGCCAGTGCGATACAACGCCTCTCGCCTCTCGTGAGGTCGATAGGGTACCGGAGAGGATGCGAGAGGCGAGTCAACTTCCGTCTTTCTCTTTCTCTCGTCTGCTCTTCTCCTCTCTGTTTGCCGCCGAAGGCAGTTATTACGGCGTTATTTCAACCCCTCCGGCCACCTTTCCCCGGCACATTGCGGTATTAAATTCCCATATTGTCACGCTACGCGACCCCAGCGAAGTGCAATCGCGAACGCACAGCGGTGGCGGATACTGTAATTTTTATCGATGGACCGGTGTGTGCGCTCTAACGCGGAAAAAAACGAGCTTTATGAAATGACGCGTCCAATAGCACAGGGCACGAGAGTATATATATATATACACATACATATATATATATATTTTTTTTTAATACCTGTTTGAATAGTTCTAAGTTAATTTACTAAATATAAATATACAATTAATTTCATATAAAAATTTTAATCAATTGTGATTTAACTATTATTTTTATTGAATAAATATTTATTTACTGTAAATAAACGTTTACTTAATGCTATTCAAAACAATATGTATTAAGATTAAGAAAATTTTTTTTCGTTATATACTGATGCATATATTACATGTATATATGTAGGTACATATTATATTTATATGTATATTTGTATACGATAGGGATGGTTGGCTGTTGCTTTGCGGGCGGTTGATCCACGTCCGTTGTTTGCACATCTTTCTTTTGCGCTCGCGGCGAATATACGACACACGGAGTAATACAACTCAATCCGTTAAGGTTACAGGGAGTAAATCAATTACAGTACCGCGTACGAGACCCCTGTTAACGGAAAGCGCTTTGAAGCTATGTCGGTGTAATGCATTCGGAAATGAATTACCGAGCCAGTGTTATCCGCGGGGCATACATAGGACGCTTTCCTGATCAGGCGCCGGTCCTGTGGAGTACCTTCTCTCTAGAAGCGTCAGGTACAAGTTGTATAATATCATTAGCTTATTTGCATTCACAGCCGTGACAGCTCGCCCGATCCTCGGAATCGACTTTCCGCAAAATTGGATTACCTTACAGTACGTTGCTGGAAATTTTATGATTCATTTGTTTCTTAACGTTATTATGGACAGCGTTCGTAACCGTGAATAAAAGAAAATGAAGTTGACTGAAGATACTTTATAGTAGAAGTTGCACATAATCGGAATAAGCGGAGATTTTTATCTCTTTCTCGCGACAAATTTTCTCTTCTTACCCTTCGCTTTTATTCGTGACCCATATGTCTATATTATTTGTATACCCATGTTTCGCGGTTATTACTTCGCACGTCGCGTACGCATATACTTTGTGCAATACATACGAGCGAAGCTGGGCGAGGCAATAAAAATGCAAAACTTACATCGTCTTCGCTGTGGCACAATAGCTTACTGCATTTCTGAAAATAATATATGACGTTTATCGACTTCCCGTCCGAGGCAGTTTGCAAAAATATCAGATGTGCCAACGTGACAAACGATACCGAAGCGCTTATGTAAGTTTATCTTTTGTGTTCTCTCTCCCCTCTCCCCCCCCCCCCTCTCCCTCCTCTCTCTTTCACATATCTTCGCACAGTATCAACGTATTTTAAACCGCTACATCTTATGAGGATAAAAATCATTATATTAAATATAAATCTGATCGATGTGATGTATATCTACATTGTTTTATTCTGCATCGATGATCATGTATATCAATACCTTTACTTTGTATCAATCATCATGAATATGTGCTGTAATGATAAAATATGATTGCACATGGACGATTGGATAAAGTACAATTGTATTTCCATGTTACTACCGAAAATCAATTTTGCTATAAACTTTATTATATTCAGTATCCAACAATTTATTTAATTATCTCTTAAAACTGAAATACGTATAGAGTTCTTAATGACATAAATTTATAGTTACGATTATATTCTCGTATAAATTAATAACGTCGCAATGGCTGTTAACAAATTCTAATTATCTGATGAGATTCTACATCCTATATGTATATCCCATCACAGTATCGAACGATTTTGTGAAAGATACAAAAAACTCCGTCTAGGTTTCCCGTCATGCGGCGGTTTACAGAAATCTCTGATTTCAGGCTTAGAGAAGTTTAGAGGAACCTATACACGTCGGCAGTCGTGCAACTTCTCTCGATGTTCACAACCCTTGTTTGGCAAGCCCTTTCGTGATCAGGTTTATCCTACGCGAGCGAAATCGATGCAGACACTCTGACAGAAAGAGAGACAGAGGGAGAGAGAGAGAGGGGGGGGGAGATCGGTAGGGTGCGGGTTTCGAGGATTTCTAGTTCGCTCGAATTAATTGCATTGCAACAAGAAGCTCCGTAAACGAATGCGTAGCACGCACGTTGAGCAATTTATGCGATTGCTCATGGCCGTTGAATTCTCCTAGCTGAGTGTGGCGTACGAAATGCACGCACAATAAGAATTTTTTTACAATTTTATGTTCCTTTCCGATTCTGCAAACTGATTTTATTACGAAGTATAACAAAGAGATATACATTTTTTTTTATATACATCTAATATTTATAAATTTGTTAAGAGATGTTTTAACATCTCGGAAAATACATCTTTCGGGGAACTATGACTGCACTATAGCAGAAAAATTCTATTTGGTATTTATGACTATAATTGTATGATATTAATTGTGGTTAGAAAAGTGATATTTATGATTACAAATTATTTGGTAAAACATTAAGGTTAGAAGCTCCATTATTATAGTTATTACTGCTATAATATTAGTAAGAATAGTAAGTTTTACAAAAAAATGTGTAATCAGCATCGAAAATAATTATAAATTGCAGTTAAATTATGTTATTTCAATTTTATTTCTCAGTTGGTCATTTTGATTGGTATTCTGTTAGATAATCAAAAAGTTCACATATAAATATAGTTCATAAAGCAGCAGTAAAAAAAATTGCAGTTTGGGAATTTGATTTTTTTATATTTACTATGTAAAGAAGATACGAGTAATCTTTGAAAATTAATAAACGTCCTCCAGTCTTGAATGAGTTAGCTACTGCCAACTAAGGATTAATACGCTACTAGTTCTTTTATTTATGCATATGATAAATTCATTTATTCTCATTTATGATATTTCTAAAAAGGAATCTATTTTATTGTAATTTTATTTATGGAAATTCTAGATACGGTTATACGCTTTTTTGTTTATAAATTTACCTTTTTAAGCACGACTATTTTCCGCGTGCAAATAATTAATCTATTTTTTATTTTCTTTTTGTATATAGTCATCAAGTGTATCAAATTAGTAATAAATTTATTTTAGCATTTACTCGTTTTCTTTTAACTTGGTCAAACTAACTACCACATTATTTTGTTCATGCGAGCGACTGTGTGTAATAAGCTCGGGATAATCGTTTCGTCGTTCGTAAAATAATCCACCTAGCCGTCGATCAACGAGAGGCTTTTGCTCGCTTCAGGCACTGCGATTCCGGCGGGATCGTTTAACCGAATCATCCCGCAAATGGAGGTGCCTCTCGCGTGGGCGAGTCGAAACCGACGTGACAGACTGACGGTCGGTACGACACTATACTTTCGCAATTACCTATGTTAATTACGTGGTTTTAACTCGCTCGCACTATCCGACATTGAGCCTCCCATACCAGCCTCATCTTCTCTGTCTTCGTTAAAACCACACGTGTGCACACACGTACACACGCGCGTATAGACTCGCACTGGTTCATTTCCCAGCCACGTTGTTCCTTTTCCCCTCTGTGTACCCATTGAGTTCACGTACGTACGTAATCGCGTAGGTTTACATCCCTTCATGTGCATCACAAGCTCTGATTCGTAGTGCTTCGCGATTACGGCGCTTAATCGAGCGATTCGTTTACTACGTGCACAACCTCGTTTCGGGATGGAAGCTACTGTGGCGTTATGAGGACATAGTACTTCTCGATCGATCAAGGTCCGATTCTGCGAAGCGGCTTTACAGCTTAATAACTTAACGCTTTATAGACTTCTCAATTTTTGGATAGTTTGTTCGTGAACCGGTCCGTTAACGTAATCCTACTTTGAAGGGATCTGATTTTATGAATTAATTTTGTGGTTTACCGTTCTAAATTATTGTTATATGTATTAGCAACATTTTTAGAAAATCTTAGTATTTATCGAACTTTTAACCTTTTAACAGGAAAGCTGTATGTAGGGATATAGTGTCATGAGGCAAAGAATACAATAATGAATTGTAGCAAACACTGAAAAAAACATACTTTAAAAAAAATATAAATTTTAATAAATATTTGTTTGAATTCTAAGTAAATATAAATGTAATATATTTATTTATTGCAAGTATCATCAATTTAATTTATATTTATCACTTTTTTATTGAGTAAATATTTATGTACGTAAATAAATTCAGTACTATTATAAAAATATGTATTAAGATTTAGTAAATTGTTTTCAGCGTATCTAAGAAAAAGCTGTAAAAATTAAAAAATAGACTCTCATCGTCTAAAGGTTAATCATAAATTGTAGATGTGGGGTTTCTTCGCCGTTGCTAATTCAATCATTCAATGTTCTCACATTTTCTAATACTTTCAACGAAATTCGATAAATATAATTAAATTTATCGACGCTTTGGTGAAATGTCACGTCATGATATTTCGCGAAATATTGCTCGTAAAGTTATTTTCAGCTTGACTATTGCGCGAAATGATCGATGCCGCGAAATGATGTCTCGCGCGAGCGTGTGCGCGTTCTAAACGACAATCTACCAGGCGGTATAAACTCGGCCGCTTTGATTTCACCAGCGCGTTGCACGAGCTGCAACTCGTCTGGTTCCTACCAGGAAATACGGGCACGATATAAACGCAGACAGCGCTAAAGACGGCTGTGGGAAACTTTTCGGTCGATAGTCATTACCGGTGCAGACAGGCAATCGTGCAATCGTGGGACCAGCTAGGTTCGTCTCGCACGAAGCAGCCATTCCGACCCCGCAAATATGCCCGGCGATACTTTTTTATTTGACGCGGAATAACTATACTTTTCATCGACGAATCATGCGACTATTAGCGTTGTGCGGTTCTTACTCGCGTTCTCGCTTTTTCTCTGCTGAGTCATTGTCGTGAATTGGATCGCACGACGAACTTGCTGGCGCAAGAGCGAATTCACGAAGAGGAAAAGCGTCTAAATAAGTATACATTCATACATTTTAAAGTAATTTTCTATGCAGCGAACGACATGCGAGACGGGCACCGCGAGCGCGCGCGACGGTGCGTCGACGGACGCGTTTTGTGAATTTGCATAGAAAAACTTGGGTACCGACTGGAAGTAATCTCGCCAGTTTCGCACTCCGGAAGACGGTGACACGTCGCGTTTGCCACTGTGCCGTTGTAATTTCACGGTTGAGTACGACCGCTGGGACCGAGTCGTGGGCGCGACTTGCGATCAATGACACGTCCTCAGCCGAGTGTTATAAGGCTCTATGTGATTTAAAGTACAGTACTGAAATATTGCACGACTACGCATTATATAATCATGCAAAAACGAGAGGTAATTTATTATGATTTATTCATGAATCTATGATGTAAACATTGAAAAAAATTGAATGATATTAGAAAAATGATGCCAGCAATTTTGCATAATTAAAAAAAATCTTGATCACTAGTAATTAATCAATTGCTCAGTCGAAAATAATATCGGTAAGATTTCGCTCTTCTTTCGCGCTGTCACAATCGTAGATATGATGGACGAGGCGTTAGCACGAGCCAAGAATCACGAGAGCGTGGAGGCTTTAAAAATCTAATCTCCCGGGAAGTTAAGGCCCTTTATGTTTAAAGTGTCTCGGCTCTCCATTGTGAGCACCCACCCGGTTTCTCACTCGAAAATAGCCAGCCGCCGTTGTGCATAGCGTGTAATATGGTACGAAGGAGATAAGGACGACATGTATGTCGACGAGTCACACAAGATAAGCTGAAGAACCAGGACGGTTACCGTGGGGGAACTTCCTCATTTCTCAACCCCTTCCGCACTTATCGTCCTGGTTATGTGCCATTTCCATACACCTAATGGTGCACCGCGAATAGCGAAACAGCATTTCGTTTTAATGGGGAACGGTGTACATACGTATATACACTAATACTATCGTTATATGAGGGGACTTTTGGCAAGTTCTCGTCGTGTCGTCGTCATCGTCGGAACTTCCTCTTCGTTAAGTACTTTGGCAACACGTCCTTGAGAGTTTTTGCCGACGATGGGGTTAAGCACCCGTGCATACACTCTGGGAAAATTTACATGCTTTAGTTGTAAGTAATTTTAGTTCTTAGCGGTTTACAATATTGAGTATTGACCTGGCATGGTTCGACCTTGAATGTAACTAGTGAGCCTGAGTTCATATGATAATAAGCACTGATGACTAAGTTCATGTTACATTTAGAAGTATTAAATTTCAGAAACGTGTTAAATTAGAAGCATTAGTTAATTTTTGTACAAATTAATAACACTTTTTTCTAAATGTTTGTTAAATATTATTGTTCTATCGTACATATATGTATAATGAGACCAACTTTTATTGAAAGCAATATTTTCACGGAGAAAATTTTATATTAAGTTTTAATACCATTTTAAATTACACTTTATTATGTCTTGTATTTTCGATGGACACAACATGATTCCGACATAACTTTTACTATGGTAATAGTAATTTTTATCATATGAATAAAGTAATTGTTAAATCAGTGCTTGAGCCATATTCTAACATGAAAACAGTTAATTTTTATTATAGTACGCAAACAAAATTTGTTAGGTATAGATTTTTTACTTATCTTTACAATAACTTTTATTTCAACAAGTTTTGATTTTGTCATAAAAAATTTTTACTATGAAAAAATGTAAAAATTACGTTACATTAAATTGTTTTGAAAAAATGACTATAGCATTTAAACTTATA
This sequence comes from Trachymyrmex cornetzi, assembly GCF_001594075.2. NCBI lineage: Eukaryota > Metazoa > Arthropoda > Insecta > Hymenoptera > Formicidae > Trachymyrmex > Trachymyrmex cornetzi. The sequence continues at coordinate 3,346,553 of NW_017299892.1, read as the reverse complement.
ATTTACATGATAATCCGTAGCTACTACGGACTACCACATATTATAGTAATTTTAAATATTAAATTTTCTCCGTGTATTAATTAGTTACTTAAATAATTCGAAGCAAAATACTGAATATAAACAGTTAAAATCATAATGTATTGCTTTATTTAAATTGTACTTGAATTATGATAATACAATAGTTATGTAAGTCACTCGTTTTTAAAGTGATTTAATTATTGTGCAAATCTAAAATGGATATACTATATATATATATATATATATATTTTATTTATATACGAGTATGTATATCAGTTTTATTTAAGTGCATTATATTTTAAATTTTATCTTTACTTTAAAATAAAAAATACATAATATGTACATTACATAAATAATTTAATTTTAAAATAAAGATAAATCTTTCATTTAGATATTTTATTGTTAATAGATATTTTATTTAATTCTAAAGTATCATATACACATGTCACATGATTCAAGTAATCATTTAAAGCTGCATTGCATTTGCGAGAAATTATAATTAGCGATATACTAATTAATGATATACTGTTTTTATATCCAATTAATAAACTGTTAATTAACAATATTTTTATAATTTAGTGAAAGCTAATGAATCTTACGTACAATACGCTTTGAAGAAAGAGACGTGTTTATGAAGAGACCTTTCGCTTTTCCAATTAGAAATTCATCACGTCATGTTTCCTCGAGAATAAACCGGGCTCTCTTGGGAGGGATGCTCCTTGGGGAAATATGTGTTGGAATAAGTCTACCGATACTATGTGTGCGTCGCCTACGATAACCTATCTGTGGGTTGAACGCAAATAACGTTAGAATTCATGGGTACGTCCATTTCGTAGCAAGTTAATGCTTCAATGTTACGATGCATAATTTTCTTCGCTATTGGACAGTCAAAATATTTACGTTCTGCAGGAATATTACGTCCAAAGTCCTAACTTCGGTTTACTTTGCACTTTAACATGGTCAAAGTCCCTTCACTTATCGCAGCTGTCTCCTTTATCCCGTTTTTATCATGCGTTAATCAATTTTGCGTTTTTGCTTGTACACCTAACACTGAAATCATCTCGAGATCGTTTCCTATATTAGCTCCGTTATTACGCCTGCAATTAATTTTCTCGCTCTTTAACGTTGGCGTTGAGATAAAGTTTTTCACGTTGAGTCTAGAAACATTAAGCTTTTTTTAGTTTTATCTTTTTACTTACGAGGGAATATATCTTTTTTTTAAATATTATGCAAAGAAGACATAAATTGTGTCAAAAGACTTCAACATTTATTATATGTTACTCTCTTTTTATGTTTATAATTTTATAGTATAGAGTGATTATTTTATATGACTTATATTGCATTTTTTATATGATTGTGATTAATATTCTACACTGAAAAAAAAGTCTAGTTATAGCTACCAAATATTGAGTGAAATAGTTTCAACTAAATGTTGAGGTAATATAACTAAACATAAGTTTACTTTTACAAATATATAGTAAGTATTACCGTTGGTAATACTGTTCAGTAATATTTACTAAATATTTGTAAAGGTAAACTTATGTTTAGTTATATTACCTCAACATTTAGTTGAAACTATTTTATTCAATATTTGATAGCTATAACTAGACTTTTTTTTCAGTGTACTTTCAGTTTTACAATTTGGAAAATTCTTCTTATTTTTGTGCAGTGAATTATTTTTACTTGAAATTAGTTGTTCATTTAAATTTAATTTCATTCAAATATATTTGAATATTCAAACACGTATGTGGCAAAATTCAATTAGTAAATCCAAGTTAGGTGAAATATGAATGAGTTATGCGCAATTTTTAACAATTAAAAATATCGACTACATCTCGGTTGAAGTTTTACAGATTTAGCTACGCGTTAATCGCAACTAAAAAAGAAATTCATCGTTTGGATTGAGAGAAATCGTGAGCATATACTGATCCATCTGAACGGATTAAGGCTAATCTCGGTGCACCGATCGAGTACTTTCGATTGCAGATTGGAGCGAGTCTTCTCTGCCGCGAATTCCCATTGGCGAATGAAAGGGAATTAAATTCGATCCGTCACATTTATCATTGAGCGATTATGGTAATCTGCAAAGACGTAACAACGAATGTCGGCGCATACACGATTGCAGATATTCACGATTACATTCTAAAACTCGTATTCGGGAGTGGCCGCCTGCGCCCACGGATGCACGCTCCGATGGCTGCATCCGTGATGCATCGTCACTGCCTGCTTTAAATCGGCGCCGCGGCGTGTGCGCCAAGCCTTGTGGCATAGTATCGTTAATCCCGCGTCTTTCGGTCCGTACGACTGATCAGATTAGATATCGCTATCGGATAATTACTACCCTTCCATTAATTGCGAATTAATGCATCGCGTTTCGAAGCGAGCGCAGTTAAATCTGTGTGAATTGACGTATACGAGCGATGCGCAGGCGGATTGAAATATGATATTGTTTTTATACTTCGGTTACGGGAATATCTGATAAGTAATCTCGTCAGAATTGAAATAATAGAGGATATTTAAAACTTGAATTTTTATATCGCACATCGATTGTGTATTCTTCCTTATGTTATACAAATATTGATATTTATATACATATTTTGTTGCAAAAAAGTGATCCAATTTTTTGTAACGGAATATAACCGAAAATTTAATATATATATTAGTGAAATATATATTATCGTTTATTCATCCATTAAAAAAAAATTGCAATTTTTCTTCCTAACTACTACGCATTTCTCGATTTTAATTCTTTTAATGTTTTTAATCAAAAGCGATTTTTGAGGTATCATCATATTCTGAATTTTCTCGCGAATCGCGTCGTTAAAATTTTATGATCGTGCAGCATGCCGTACATATTCATGACTTATGCGTTTGCCACAGCCTCGATTTTGCGACGGCACGTTTCGGTCAAGCACCGAATATGATTAATTCTGCCGTTTGTTCGTCAAAAATCACGCAGTTTCGAGTAATTCGGCCGTCGAATTAATGGAGATTATTTGGCATTTATTTAAATAAATATACGATACACTTGCCTCTCGGAATTTATAGCTACTAAATTTCACATTTTAATTTGTAATTTGCAATTCGCAATTTATTATTGTCATTGCATTCAAATAGTATAAATAATAAAAAAGACATAAATTAATCAGGAAATTGTCACGCTAGGCGTAAAATTGTTCTAATAACATTATAATATTAAATGCTCGCATCCTGTAATGCAGCTGACGCGTAGTATTTGTATATATTTAATGTGTATTTTTTTTAAAGAGTTTTATGAAACGCACTTTTACTCGGACACTGCTACGCGCGCAATGTTGTATGCCCGGTAGAGAAAAAGACATAATTAAAATAACCTCGATGAATTAAAGTGTAATTACGACCGAGATATTCACTTGAAGTACCGATTGTGATTCTCTCTACGACAGAATTAATTAGCAATTGCGTGCACGTAACGTACATAATTCTGACTTTACAGCCGATTCCCGGAGGCGATCTTCTACGTTCTTTTGTCCGTATTCGGTGCATCGATACCGTCGGTTTTCGTCCTAAAATATCATTGATCGCATGGCACTGCAATATGCTACGCCGCGTATGCAGATCCTATCGAGTTTTAATGCGCGATTAATTAATCGAGTGACGCGAAATAAACGCTTCGCGTTGAAATTCTATCTCGACTGTCGGCGTAGCAAAACGTGACGTTGAGCGAACCATCCTTTTCCACTCGAGTCACATAATTGAACGGACTAAATCCATCTCTTCTCCCCGTCCTCTTCTTTTTCCTTCTCTCTCTCTCTCTCTCTCTCTCTCTCTCCCCCTCTCCCTCTCCCTCTCCCTCTCCCTCTCCCTCTCCCTCTCTCTTTGCCTCTCTTCGTCTCTCTTGCTCTCTCCCTGTGGACTTCACCCTGCTTTATTCGTCCCTTTCCTTCGTTAGGCCCTTCATCGTTTCTCTCTTCGTGTGTCCCCATTTAACGTCAGTTCGAATCGGGTGTAGTTAATTGACGTCTACTGTCGAAAGAAATGTATTCGGTAACCGTTAAACGAATTCCGTTTTTCAGCCCTTCCCTCGTCCCCATTTCACTGTCTCTTCTCTTTGCGGAATGGAATGACGATGAGGAAGAGCGGTTCCGGTGATGAGTAGGAGCGAGATACTATGAGTATTTTATTCCGATGTGAGACACTTAAGGACGAGTCTGCGTATGCATATAGACGACAGTTCGCTTTTCCTTCGATCGCGTTCTATTCCACGCGAGGAATTTGCTTGGTTGCGATTGATGTGTGCGAATGGAGGTAGACGAAAAATTTCGATCGATTGCGTTTTATTAATCGAGTTTCTCACTCATTTTTTTTTTCACTTTATATGATAAAACGGCAGTAGGATAGCGAAGCTTAGAGTTTAGTCGCACCGCAGATGTGCGTATTTTATTTTTTATATTATATAAAAATATTGAGAAGAGAATTAAAGATGCTCTTATAAAAATTATCACATCTTCGAAACAAAACAGATAGACGTAATAAAAAAAATCCAAATTAAATATTTTCTGTTTCTCCTCGTTTTTGTGATAGTCTTGATATTTAATTTATATTAGATGATTTAATCTACCTTAATTGTAAATTAAAGTTTAATGATTTGTCTGATCTAAACTTACATCTGTTCGCATTTTTTTTTACCAGACATATTACATTTATATAAAGATAAAGTTATAATTGATGATTGTCTTGTTTCGCTAATTATAAACTTTCTTATCTTCTTGTTATAAATTTAAAAGACTTACACGTAGTAAAAAAAAAATCTAAAACTGTTCACAAATTTATTTGCACGAATAATATGTAATTAAAACTGATTCTTTAAACAAGTCGTATATAACATATAAAATATCTATTATAGTTGAGATTTTGATCACTTTGAATTATGCTGTATTATTTAATTATAAATATATAACGAGAGTTACCATAGTTAATGCTGTTTGAATGTATTTATTTATTTATACACTAAATATGTTACAATCACGTGTCATTGTAAAAGCGACAGTATTTTGGAAGAATATCCTGTGACAATAAAATGAACTTCCGTTTTTTTGTTTGACAGACAAAATAAAAACGAACAAAAAACGTAAGAGTGAGAGAGAAGGGGAAGAGGAAAAGTGAGAGAAAAAGGGGGTGGCAATGAGAGAAATCGAGAAAATTTAAGGGGTTGAGGGAGACAATGAGAGTATTTTATTCCATCGCGAGACACTTAAGGACGTGGAAGGGTGCAGTCGTATGAATATAAATGACAGTACGTTGCTTTGAATACGCTTTGTTTTTCCGCGGGATGGGAGTTTAAAAGGCGATACGCATATGGACAGGAACACGAGAAAATTCCTCTCTCGTGAATTTCCTATTGACTGAAAATATGATATTAGCGTTGAGATGTTGACTTAAATATTTAAACAAACTGTCAAGATCGCGGTAATAGAACATTTTCTCAATTATTTTAAACTAATTATCGTTTTAAGTAGATTATATCATCAGGCGCACTTTTAAATAAATTTTAATGCATCTGTTCAATGCATGGATGCAGTCGCATGCGAGCCTGATGAACGAGCGATTTAAAATTTAGCTCTACTTAAGCCGATATCGCGCTTGACCATTTTTTTTCCGCATACTGGTTCTTGTTCGTACTTAATTAAAGTATAATTTTCTAATTGCCGTTCTCTCTCGCGAGGCGCGTTCAGACATTGAGATATTTGCATAACGTTAATTTAATGGGCGCGTATGCAGTGGTAGCTTCTCCTGTTCTTCCTGAGCCTGTTCAAGACGTCTCCTCGAATAGTAAATAATATGAGTGAGCGACGAAGGGAGCAACGGTGATGGGACCGACGAAGGTTCCTTCGACGGTTGAATACGTTTTGTTTCCTGCCGAAAGACATTTCAGACATTTGCACGAAGACGAAGGAAGAGACGCGCACCGATTTAAACGATACTATAAAGAAGAGGAGAAGGCGGGGAAGCAAAAGAGAATGATGGAGCATAAGAAACGAAGGGATGACGGAAGAGTCGGAAGGGAAGAGGAAGACGTCAGCGTTCTCTGTGGTATGCGACAACTTGCTTAGCCATATCGTTGAAGGACGGTCTGTGTGCCACTGGATGGTATCCCGGGCTTCCTTAATTACAACGATTCTTTTCCGTCTCATTAATAAGCGGCCTAAACAAACTGCCATCATAGAAATACTTGAAGATTTCTCAAGCTCGATCACACACCCCTCTCTCTCTCTCTCTCTCTCTCTCTCTCTCTCTCTCTCTCTCTCTCTCTCTATCTTTCTTCACGGCACACGCAAAGTCTGCAGACTTTGTGCTCTCTTATTCTCTATAATTAAATTTGCACCAAGCTTCGCGAGTTTGACTCCTTCGTTCATTTAATCGGACACCGGGCATTAGTATAATTAAAAGCACATCTCTTTTGGAATTCGTCTCATCTGGACTCTTTCTCCTATTTTCTTCTCTCTCTTTCTGGCTCGTTCGCTCACTCGCTCACCTCCATGTCTATGACGGTCTTTTCTCCTCTTCCTACCATCGACACGAGCGTCGAGTCTTGTTTGCTAATTGCGGTATACACGGTCGTCTGTGTATGCTCCTGTACTTTCGGCACTTCTCATGTACGAAGCTCAACGCCATGATACGTACGCTGCAAATAAGCGAGTCTTCGTCCGACGAGTGAGCCGAAAGAAGAACCTGTGCGCCGTTTCACAGGGACATCCGGCGGCGGTTCGGTCTTTGTTCGCACGTCGAGAGAAATTATTCGGACTCGAATAATTACGAGAATATGCTGCAATTATCGCGTGCGAAAGGACCGACCGTACAAGGTACTCGCTGTCGTTAGGTGCGTCGTACGCGCCTGTGCTATCGCTGACGTGGACCAGAGAGGAAACCGGGTACGAGCGCGTGATATAAAGCCTATTTTCAGGAAGCTCGTGTCATTAAGAGAAAATGGTTTTGCGCAGTAGCGAGAAGAGAATAACAGTAATGCGAGTGTAAACCGGTAAGAATAGTTCTCCATTTAACCGATTTGTTCATTGTACCTTGCACACGGAAATTATTCTCAATTTATGCAAATTTAACGCATGAATGATTATATGGATTAAGCGAGTAAAACTTGATGTTTCCCCTTCTCTTCTAAGACACTTATTTATATCTCTATTTCAAATTTATTCAAGTAAATGTACTTCTTTCGATCGTCCCGGATGCTTGCTTTTGATTATAAAAGTCGTATTATTATTTTCTTATTTGATTACTATTATTGTTATGGTACTATTATAATTGTACATTAAAAATTTTTATGCGAAAAAAGATTTTTCATCCTTTTCATATTTACTTCCTGAATATATGTCTACTGCGGGGTGGGAGCAATCGATTTTGCCATTATACGGGGATTGTTTTACTTTACGTTCTGTGGAATAAACAACGAAATCGTAAATTTCGGCTGATGGCCGGTGCCGGAGAGCTAAACGACTCCTATTATTCGTGCGGCTCCCGGCCGCGGCACGTACGCTTGACTTTATCGAAGCCCGCTTTAAGATATACCTCGCGCTTAGGACACAACGTTTCCTCGAGACTCGACGAATTACGACGGCGGACCCGCATTTTTCTCGGATGTACCCATCGTAAGACGTCCGATCGACAATTACACACGTACGTCGTACGCAGCCAGGTCTCGCCGCGTTTTATCTTGTGTGGCACGTTTAGTTCTTGAAGGCGTGACACGGATTCCTCGTCGTAGCAGAAACCGGTCTTATCCTCGTAACTTTCTTGTTGTTGCATCGAACCCGCTTTTGCGACGCTTCCGTGGCGGCTTCCGATGCGAAGTTTCTGCCTTTCTCAAGACCGCTAAAGTACTCGATTGCGTGTCAGGGTCGAGATTTATTAGGTTTTTCTTGTGTTTCACGTTGGAGCTCTTTGTAGATAATTCACAGTTCAACACTTCAGATTATCCGATAAAGGCGATTTGCTATTCTTTTCTAGATACAGCTGGATTTTTGTGGTACAGCTGGATTAGAAAGGAATAGAAAAAAATGATTTGACCGAAATTGGTGTTATAAAACAACGCTTTGCACTAATCGAGTTTAAGAAGAATTGAACGCGTTGTGTATTTCTTTAGCCATATCTGATTGATGAATATGTTTTGATTATAATATAGTAATTAAATTATGATGTAGCCATCAATTATCAAGGTAATAAAATTAAATAGGATGTGTAATTAAGATGTTCGTATAAGTGAGATCAGATTTTCAATAACAAATTCAGTAATTTCTGTTCCTTAATGATTGTATATAGCAACTTTTAAGCGAAATATTTATTGCATTTACTTTTTAACAACTTATTTATTATATTTGATATAACTATTGATAGTCTGTTACAAGTAAAATAATTAAAAAGAAAGGTTTTTTGTATCATGTATGCAATCTTTTGTATCTTGTGTGTACGATCATTGTTGCGTTTCTTGTTTACTTCGGGAGGACTGAAGTTCAAGCTATAACGATGCAACAGCACGCGTGTCGCTATGCGAGATCTTTTGCACGCATTGTCACGTATGCAGGCAGATAGAGATACGGAGGCGTATGTAAGACGCTGGGCGTGGCGGAGCATTCGAAGGGCACGGAGTTTCTCAATATTTAATAGCGTCTGGGTACGAGTGCTGTCTCGACACTTCTGAAATTGCAAGGCGTGAAGGATTCGAGAGCGGTGCGAAAACTAGACGAAAGGAAGGCGGGAAGAATTCGTCCGTTGTCTACCACGAAGTCTGGCGATGATTGCACCGAGCTTGGCTGCGATCTAAAGTGCATTATGAAGGAAACAGTTCCTCACTGTTTCTTATTGACGTAATTAAAAACCCGCTCTTTTGCAATCAATATTTTTGCTTGCGGTACAAACAAATCATTTTTGAAGTCGTGTATATGCCACTCTCATGTGTATACATATCATAGGTATATGATCGCTTTGAATGTGCTCGCTGGTGATTTGAGTCGAAGGATTCGCGCATACAAAAGCAGTCGCTCGTCTACACGAAGTCGCTCTCGATAAACGACATGTGTTGCTCGAAGGCTGCAAACGATTGTCAAGTCGCAGAGAACGCAAAGGTATCGTAGTACAGATTTAAAGAGAACCTAGAGCCTCGGGTCTTCGAGAGGAGGACAGGCGGAAAGTGAGTAAAGAACGAGGAAGGAGGTGCTCTCGAAGTAGGAGGAGAAGGAAACGGAGGAGGTCTGGCGGAGCATAGTGAGATTGGAATACCTACCACGTAGAGAAGCTGAAGAGACGGGAAAGGGGAGTGGGGAGGAAGCCCTGATCCGAGTCAGAAGAGACACAGCAAAGAGAGTACGAGGACCGGGTGGCCATGGTAGAGACACTTTCGTGAGATTGAGCCTGAATTCAATAGGGGATGAATAAAATATAAACCAGTCGCTCTATTGCGATCCGATGCGAAGGCTAAGGGCGATAGCCGACCCTTGTGTAAATAAATAAAAATTATATCCATCCCCGGTGGAACGCGAGTGGACATGTTATGGTGCACACACGCCGACTGATTCTCTCACGAAACTAAATGGCCGATTAAATCAATCGCCTCCATCCACTGTGATTTTCTATTCGGATATTTATACGATGTAGCGATTTACAGCTGTACCTTAATAGATCATGATGGACAATATTAATCCGGTAACTGACATTTGGTTATGACATTTTTATTGCATATCCAAAGTTTATGCGATTTTTGCATTATTGAAAGATACACGGTATACTATTAATTATTTTGCAAATATGATGCCGATCTTCGTTTTTATGATTTGTGACCGGTGAAATTTATGCGATATTCAGCGTTTTAAATTATTGCATGTAGATAAAGAATTAATATTTCTAGTTTAGCGAAATGATTATTCATAAATAATAAATATCCATCCATAAATGTTTATTAAGACCAAACTTATTATTATTTTCGTATAAGCCGAATATACATACTGGAGTAATTTCGTGTTTGAGAGAGGCTTAAAAGGGCTGAAGGTTATAACCAAAGAAAATGACGGGATTTCGACGGCAGCTGGCAGGTTCAACTTGCTGCATCTATGCAAATCGCGGTGCAACAGGCACACTAAGGCTCTAGCATATCTAGGCGCACTGAATGAAGACAAACAAGTTTCCGCTTCTACTCTCAATCGTTGTACCGATTACAACGACAGGAAATAATTAGATCGCGACGTCAAAGAGAACGCATGCCGTTTGGATTTAATCGAATCACTCGCAAAACTTTCTCAAAGAAGTTGTGTTTCGTGCGGAAACTTCCAATGGCCTTCATTATACCCTTTGATCTTGACGCTAAGATCTCCGCTGACAAATTACGTTCTAATTAAGATGAGCTCGACTGTTTGTGGCTTGCGGAAATAGCCCAACAAACTCAAAATTGAACTAGTCGGTCGTACAATTCTTATTCATTTATCCTTAAAAACTTATTGATACTATAAAACGTAATATTGCATTAATAGAGTTACTTTCGCATTAGACAGGAAGTAGATCACTGAACAAAAAGTAGATTAGAATTGTGTCAAAAAAGTGGAATTATGAACGAAATCACTTTTCTTTGAAAAGAAATTCTTTGAGTCTATCACCGTTAATATAAATTAGCAATATAAACAACATTATATTATTCTTTTTTGTCTCTATTTATAGACACTGTTTTCAATTTTGTTATAAATTGGCAAATATGTTGAGTATTCTATTTGGAACAGTTTCAATTTTGTTGGACATCTTGTGATGTTAAAACTTTTATTTATTACAATGCGGAACACATAGAACAATTTCTCTCAATCTTATGAAATTTTCATGTGTAGGTTGTCGACTTGCCGATTTCATGGAGAACCTGCTGCTTGCCTTTGCAGCAACCAACCATGCGAATAATTACGATGCAGAATTGCAGGTGTTGGCGAAAAATCTGCACGATCATCTAGCTTTTTAACTGCTGCGAGTTGGTAGCAATTTAGTAAAATATTGTAGTTTACCACCTTGAGTTAAAATTAAATAAAAAAACTACCGTTCACATACATACACATAAATTGCCGACTACATATTAAGATTTTCTTCGAAATCGGTCTCGGTGAATTCAAATTCTACCTATATAGAGGCATGAAAATGATTGCGACGTAATTTTGTAACAACTAGCGTAAGATACATTTACCATGTACACAACGTAAGGAAATGAATTCTTTGATACTGCTAGCATTCCGTTATCCATATCCATTGTAGTTGTAGACATTAGCGATCGTGGAAGACCTTTGTGTCTTGGGTTGGCAGAGCATCGATTATCGGCATATCGAAATTTTACCGCATCCGGCCAGTACTTCGGCATTAGACGACCATGTGGCACACAGACAACCGGACTAAGCCGACGGAGAGGTACGGAGGCAGAAGGCAACCAAAGCGGGGGAACCCGCCGGCTTGCAATATTTCGCGTTCATAGCGTTGCTAAGCCGCAACTAACCGCCTTGTTAGGAAGTTACTCCTCCTCTCGACCTCTCGCATCCTCCCTTCCCTACCTGCTCCTTCTCTTCCGGTCCTTGTTCCCATCCCGCTTCTTCGTCTCTTCCCTTCCTCTTCACCACGATACCGTCTGCTTCTTCTCCCGTCCGACTGCCACTTATATTTTTCTCGTTGTACGATTTGCCGTTTCTCTTTCTTCGTGCTCTTCTTTATTGTATCATACGTGTTTCTTGCTCTCGCTCCTCTTCTCTACCTCACTTTTCGTCCACCATCTTTCGTGCTGGTTTTCTACAGGATGTATAGCCTGTTTCGCTTTTTGTTCATTCTCGTCTGCGTTTATTACAATGGGTGTCTGTGAACAAGCGCATTTTCTTATGCTAATGAATTCCACAATATAAGTAAATTGCATTTTAGAAAATACTAGGAATATTATTTTAAAGGAGATAAGTTTTTTTTTCCTCTCGTTACTCATACAGACTTAAATTTCTAGAAATGGTTGTGTAGGTAAAAATACAGTTGATATGGGGTATATTCTGTATTTCCGTGTTCCACTTCTCTGCTTCTCTCTCTCTCTCTCTCTCTCTTTGTCTTTTTCTTTCTCTCTTGAGCTTATTCCTCGAGACGTATCTCTCTGATCTCGCGTCAGACCACCCACCGGATACTAAATCATAACTTGAGAAATTCGCGTGCAACGCGCGGGACACCTTTAAGACCTCAGAGGAAACTTGGAGGAGGGTCCTGCTGCCCTTGCAAACCTTTGATAACTAAGTACGTAACGTTTCCTCGACAGCAATCCTCATACTCTGGCTATATCGTATGTGTACGTTTCGGGAAGCTTCCCAACGTAAACCCACTTACGTGGCGGTCTCCGGTTAAATCCTAATTGTAGACACCATATAAACTTTGAAATGACTCATTTAAGAAATAGATTCTTCTATTTCTAAATTTAAAACTGAGCAATTATAATTGAATTTCGTAAAATCGCTATGATAGTAGCTTAATTTAATTACAATCATAAGTGGCTTTATATATGTTAATGAATTGAAAAAGCATCTTTTGAGATTACATTTTTTTCATATTTTATTGTAAAAATATAGATTTATGTAAAGATTATAAAAGAATGAGGAATAAATTAGAAACATTATATGATATCTCACAATCTTTGAATTTAAATTTGAGACTTTATAATTGAGAATTTGACGATGCTTGTTAAACGTCTTTTTTAAGAACAGATCTTTTTATTTTAAATTTGCGCAAATTATGAATTTCGAGGAAATATTTTTACATTGAGAATATTTCACAAAGATTCCAGATCGTTTCTTCCCAATGATATTGCATATATTCTACCGACAATTTTCCTTGGCTCCATCTTCGAGAGCCGGAGGTTGCTTGAATGTAAACTAGATCGCGACAGCCGATGCTTGGCTCTTCTCCCGGGTATGTCCTTTGATGCTCAAAGGTTCCTTTGATGCACAGCTTATATTCCTATCGGAATTAAATATGCGATTTGATGTAACTGCATGTGCATGCGGCGTCGACCAATATTCGAATTCAATTTACGATACAACCGACTATTTTTTCCGTTTATTTATGCAATATAATGATAGTTGCTTCCTTTTGATATCGCAGGAAAGTAGTTAAATAAAAAATTGAGCAATAGGGAAACGAACAGACAATGCAATTTAATACATATTTTTATTTTTTTCCTTTTACCATGGTTTTATCCAAACCTAAACAGTGATTTCTTTATTGTTTTAATCTCGAGATTTTTAATCTTGAGGCTTGTAATATTTATGTTCAATATGACCTGGTTTAAATTCATAAAAATCAGAATGTGCTGCATCGCACAAAGAGGAAAAATATTAAATGACACTAGGGCACATCGATTAAAGCCGTGTAATGTCACGTTTTATCACGTTTATCTCAATAAACTCCATCGCACGGGGGTGGAGTTCAATTCACGAAAAGAGGACAAAAAAATGTGTCTTATTGAGAATCAAAAGCTACGGCCCCGTAGCGGAGATGGTTAAGAGCGTAAATCTTGATACGTGCTGTATCCAATTTATCTGCGTGCGCCCGATGTATGGCGTTATTAAATACGTGACCTTACTGGGCGCGCTTTTATAGAGTGTTGTAGAGTCGCGTTGAAGCGCTATATAGTTTTATCGCCGTCGGCCATAAGTTTCATTGGGGTCGCGATTGTCCGGCAAAATGAAACGCGCGAAGGGGGTAATAAAAACGTCCGAATCGCTTGATGACTGATACTGACTTGTTATTTTTTTGTTTCAGGTATGTAACAGTACTTTCACGTTGCCCTTCCTACGTTAATCAAGAACAGAGAGTGAGTAAATGCTTATATAATTCTATAGCTTACATCAAGAAATTGTGATTTGACACAAGATAAAGAGCTATAAATTATTACAAGATTTATATTATTGTAGCCTGTAATTGTGATGAAGCTAATTATAAGTTATATACATATATATATATATATATTTTTTGTTGCACAATTCCTTTAATATTCTTAAATTAATAACTTACTAATCTAATTTTTCTTAATTAATACATTTTAATTTATTTTCCGAATTCGAAATTTTTATTATGCTATTATATAATGTTGTTTTATAAAAATATTTTTATACCAAACGTTGAACTTGTTATTATCTTTGCTTCTCATTAATTGTTCAATTTGGTAATTATATAAATATGTAACAATCCTAATTTCTTGATGATTTGTTTATTTAGACGCACATACATATCTCGCCATTTCAAGTAGGTAATCTTATTACTCGATATCGCGGGACTTGCAGGCGCCGTGCGATCGATCATTTTCAATTACAAAAATACCCATCTACGACTACGCGGTGCCTATTACAACAGTATGTAAAGGTTGCGTGCGTCGAAGCCACTAGACACAACGTCGCCGTGTATTTCTAAATTTGCATCTCTGCCGTCGACAAGCATGCAAGCGAAAACGGGAGCGGATTTGCGAGGAGGACGAATGGGATAAATTAATCGGCGACATGTCGGCGCGTCGCATATTTTTGCGAAAAAATTGAATATTGTTTAAAAGTTTCAAAATTTTGATACTAATAGGACTGAATGTTTGATTTTCTTTAACAATTAAATATTTTGAAAATGTAATCTGCTATTTCGTGCATGAAATGATAATTATTTGCTGAAGGAAAAAGATTTTGAAAGTTATTATCTATTAATTGATTAAATTTAATGCAAAATGCAGAAACTATGTTTATTCAAGAAGTGCCCTTTGACTTGAGTACATTGATGAGGCTAAAGTTACTTTAATTTCTATTTATTATATTTATCTTCTTTTTGGATCGTAACTTGTAAGTTACAGATAAAAACGAGAATTGGATTGAAATTAACTGATATATTAATAAATTTGCTTATCTATCATGAATCAGCTTTGCATTTTTTATAATCCTAATTATATCCTATATGTGTGTATAAATATTAAAAAATTGAGTTAATCACAGTTGAAACGCTAATGGCAAGTTCAACGAAACTGATAAGAAACTAGTTCTTAAACTTGTCATTAACATTTTTATTGTGATTAACTCAATTTTTTTATATTACACAATTAAGATTATAGAAGTTTGTAAAAAAAATGCTGATTAATAATAGATAAACAAATGTCATTCGTTTTATCGATATCAGTTAATGTCAATCCAAATAATTTTTTTTATAAAATTAATAATAATCAATTAGAAAATGAATTCTGAAATAGTGCAAGAAGAGAGATCTCCTATCTTTAAATGTTTTCAGACTTTATTATATTAATATATCGAATATAATTATTTAATTTTGACTCGTATCTTTATCAAATAATAAAAAATTCGTAATTGTAGGAAATATTAATTACATTACTTATTCACACTTTCTACACATTTAATTTTATTAATTTTATAAATATAATTTTATATAATATTTTAAACATTAACATAGAAATAATATTATAAGATAACACAAAATTAAAAATTCATTGATTTGATATCTTATATATATCTTTAATTATTTATTTCGTGTACGCGTATATATAATTCTTTAGTCTTTTATTTTACCTAGATTTTTGCTCAAAACATTTACAACTGTATGAACATTTGGCAGAACGTATATATTTGCGTTTGAAAAAAGCAAAGCAGACAACTTTCCGTTTGGCATGCTTCGCTATTGGTTTCGCGCGAATCCGCCGTAAGCGATGTAGGTGCAATCGGCCATTACTGCTGAAGTGTAAATCCTATCGGATAAGCAAAAACGCCGCCGGATACGCTTTCGAACATTTGCCATAGTTTCGGGCGGAATTCCGCGACATGCAGAAGTTCGTACGCGCATTGATGCGGCGCGAACTCGCTCATGCCAGCTGATACTCCGACGCAGACTGTGCGGCGACGTGCGTGTTGTCATTTGAAATTCTTCCACTTGCGCCTTGTTTATTATCTACGGTAATGTCTCGCTTTGGCTTTAATTTTAAGCAGATACGGCGACGCGCTAGTAGACGGTAACCCGGTGCAGTAAATCCGCGACAGACCGGACGGCGCGGCGGCAACGCGTTGGCATACTCAGTCTTTCCGTCCATTCCATTCCTACAACGTTATCTCGAAAGCTTCTATCCTGATTGTAAGTGAACTCTCGGGAGTGAGAGGATAACGTGGGAAGTAAAGAGCGTGAGAGAAAGAAAGAGAGAGATAAAGGAAAAGAGAGAAGACGTAGAGAGATAGAGATAGAGAGCTTTGGGGACAGACCCGACATTTCGTTCGCTTTCGAAGACAGCACTGCGCTTCGAGTCTAATTACTCGAGTAAAGCTCAAGTCGCGAGTACCTCGGTAAATAAACGAAGTAAACGAGCGGGCCGGACTGTCCGCTTTCAACGATGTGTCCGTAGCCGACTCGTAATTGCGAGTAAAACTCGAACTGGCGTACAAAGTGCTCGACGCGACGCGACGCGACGGGAACAGACCAGTATTTTTCAGTCTCTAGAATTCAGCGAGATACTAATCCGCTAGGTAGATAGTTTGAATTTTTAGTGAAAAGTTTACCGGAATTTACTTTTTATATTTTTAAATGCTTTTATGATAGTAAATTTCAATGATATTTTTTAATTGATGGAAGAGCTTAGAAAAATTGATTCAACAGGTAGATTTTGTTTTATTTTAAATTTAGTCATTTCAACTGATCAAGGTAAATATAAATACACGCACTATAAACGAAAATGGCTAAAATGACATTTGATCATATTTCTAAAACTATATTCTTTTTGTCGATATTACCTGATTTATAGTCAATAATTTTCTATCAAAATAAAAATAATCCCATATAGGGTTTTACAGTCGGCCCAGTATTGGGCCAGTACCGATTGTCGTAGTTTGGATACTGGCGTAGTATTGGCAACCTACAGGCGCAGTACTGGCTAAGTGTCGGATGATAACTTGGGCCCAATATTGACAAATGATACTGGTCCAACTGTTGTTAACCGGTACTGTACCAGTGTAGATATTGCGATCGGCTCAGTACTGCACCAGTACTGGTAACCACATTTCGAGCATTGGTGCAATATTGGTAATACTACGGGCGCAGTATGGCTGACAGTACTTCGGTCATCATTTGACAGTCTGTCGTTTGCCAGTGATGGTCCAGCATTGGCTGACAAAACCTTGGCCGTTAGTGGGCAGCCATTGCGTTGGCCAACCGTTGATTGTCGTCATAACGTCGGATTTGTGTATATAGTTAAATAGCCAGTCGTTTGCCAGTGATGGCCCAGCATTGGCTGACAGAATCTTGACCGTTAGTGGGCAGCCGTTGCGTTGGTCAACCGTTGGTTTCGTTGTCACTACTGGCGACCCTATATGGGATCTTCCCCTTTTCTGAAAAACTTATTTTTTTATCACTTTCGAAGTAAGAGAACACTATTTTTTTAATCAATGGGAATGCTGATTAAAATTGAAGATCTCAATAAATAAATTTTATACGAAGAAAAATACTGTGCTCGGTTATCAATATATAAATATAACTTTATTTTATTATTTATATCTAGAGATAAACGTATATCTCTCTATAAACTATAAAAATATTCCAATTATATTATTAATAGATATTTATTCGTATAAACCTTTTAAGGAGGAGAACATGAATTTTATGGAAAATAGAATATCCTGTCAAATATTATGTCATAGTGTTAATCCACTAATAAATTGTCTACCATGTTTAAGTGAATTTATATGCTTGAATTAAAGGATCTGACCGTTTAATTCAGTGATAACTTGTACCGCATGCGTGTGACAGCGGTTTACGATGGGAGACCACGTGCCCGCGTGTGCTCGACATTGGTCATGAGCTTATGTAATCGAACATACACCATACACTGGCTACCAAAGACGATTTTACGTGTAGTTACATTCGTTTTCAACAATGGGTGTGACGTAGCTACTGCGACTGCAGTTGTTAGCGGAACTTGCAGCGAGCGGAGCGGACAGCGCGCCGTAATTCGATAGTCCACCGAATGCAAACTCACTCTCCCCTCTTTTGCATAGTGCCGCGTTCATCTCGGGCAAACAAAAGAACGTCTATATGTGACGTTGCACACGCCTTCGGCAAGCAAAGGACCGACTGTCGGTTCGCGGGAACCCTCGATGCACAATAAACTCAACCCGATGGGCTTTAGGTCTCCACTACGTTTGCTTGCGTAGTCGCAAGGAATTGACGTGTCGTGTAAATCTATACGGGGTGTTGCAAAAGTGTGTACCAAGTAAAAATTGTGTTCACAGCTAGGTTGCGCAAAAAAGAAATTCGATGCAAAAAGTACACTTGTTTTCGATAAGTTATCAATAGTTACAAAGCTTTTTTTTTTAATTGCTTATTTTCTAATAATATAACTTTATTCAATATGTAACTTCGTACAATATGTAACAAAATATTTACCAACAAACGATCTGAATCAGCGTTAATTTAATCTAATCTGATTTAATTTATTCTTATTAATTATTCTGTCAAAATTATAAAATATTTATGTGAATGGCAAAAGTTTGAAATTTGCTATTTCGTATTATCAATATACAATCACTTTTAAGTTTTCCAAGCAGACAATGTTCTTTGAGAGAAATGTAGAATTCAATGTACCGAAATTGTACGCTCAGATGAGAGTAGATACTATTGTCTGCCCATGATAAAGTACTTAGTAGGTAAATGTTTCGAGGTACTCTTGTCCTATACGTGCATTTGGTCAACAGGAACAGTGGAGAGACTGCCTACCGCGCGTGCAAATATGACAGCAATATCAATATCTGTTTACGACATTGAACCGCGGTAATGCGTTGGGTTAACGTCCGCCGTACGGCACTATTATTTTATATGAATACCATGTCGGTGTGACCACGTCTTTTTTCGCATATTGAACACGTTTATCACGCCGCTTCATTCGCGTTTCCGCGAGCGGGGCGCGCGTCCGTCATTTACTTTTATCTCTTAGAATTTCCGTTCTATTCGGAACAAATTCCATTTTACATAACGAGCGTCCATTAATATATTAAATGACCTAAAAGAATCTTCCAAGAGAACCGGACGTGACTGGAATAGGTACAGGACTTCTTCTCGACGAAGAAAAATCTACATATAGTGTGTAACTTTCATGATTGTTGCTATTTCAAGACAAAAGTTCTATGTCAACGGAGATGATCTTTTAAGCCTTGTCCGCTGCTGTATATATCCATAATTAACTGACGTTTAATTTAGTGGTAAACCCGGTTATCCGGTATGGTTACCCGGTTGTAACCACTAAGAGATGTTTATTCAAGCATAATTAATGTCAGTAATTATCACGCGACTATCTATTTTAGGTGACTGTTAAAATTATTAATCACCGTATCTTGTTCTTTATATAAATTTCTACGTGTATATTTTTTAAACATTTCTCATAAAGAGATCTGACATGCTCGATGAACACTTGCGTGTCACAAAGTGTTAAGAGGGCCAATTTAATCCAATGTCTGTGTGTGCGATGCGATAAACAGATCTCTCGGCGTATTTCCAGGCGAAATGGAAAAAGAAGATTTCGCGGAATTGTCGGGATTTAGCGGAAGGACAGAATGGCAGACGCAGGGCGCGATGACTCTGACAAAAGGGCCGTAAGGGAGAAACGGGGGGCACACGAGGAGGGACCGAGCGGGACGGAATTGGGAGAAAGAGAGAGAATGCAACGAAGCGGAGAGTAGAACCCGACGGAGTCGGCCGAGCATCGGATGGCTGAAGGGATGGTAGGCTGGATTCAATTACTTGGAGAACAATACTGCTTCGCCGTCATTGTTTGCTCGAGCACTTGCTCAGGTTTTCCTGGTCTGGGACCCCTAGCGTCGTATCCCATGTCCCGTTACACCATGATATTTTGTTTGCTTGCTATAACACCGACAATGACAAGGACTGAAATGAGGACAAGAATGAGGATAAGGACGAAGACGAGGACGAGGATGATGACGTCGATGGCGAGGACTGCAGTCTGTCTCGTTGGCCTTGGCATTTACGAAAGTCCACCTCAGACCTTTTGTATCGATAAAACGTCGGCTGCGTTGGACCAGTTATGTCTCCTGATTTCTAACGCTATATTCGGGTCGCGAATTGAACGATTCTTCTGCACGTGCAACGTACTGAGATTCTTAGCGGCGATGGTGAAACGTGGCTTCCGGCGCTTATAGTATTCCCACGTGTCCGGGCACCGCTCCCTAGCGCGAAATAAAGATGGATGTATCTATTTGTCTTTCCATCCTCTCGCCTATCTATCTGTTTATCTATCTGTATTTATCTTCATCTATCTGTCGATCCATGTTGGTTTATTTACTCGCGCTCGGTCGTGCATCTTTGGATCTTTACTAGTTTTGATACTTTCTTTCGCTGATATCACTGTCGGAACCTCAACGTTTTGCTCGACGTCTTGCACACAAAATATTGTATTTTTAGAATTTGTCTTTATTAACCCTTACCGTACCATTTACAATTTGGTGCCTCGTCCATACCATCAAGGGCCACTAGAATGTCTTCGTTTTTTTCACCTCTTCAAAATAATTCAAAAAATTTCTAAAAATTCACCAACATACTTTCAACTTTCTAGAATAAATATTGACTCTTTATTTTGGAAAATAATAAAATGTAGTATAATTTATAATTACCGAAAGACTCAAAGAAACTTGCACGAACAGGAATCGCTCGGTCACTAGTTACCCATATTAGTACGGTTAATTGTATACCAAACCGGTAAGCAATCGGTATATATAGAATATTTTGTCATTACCGAATGTTAAGAACTATTAACCAAAATCTAGAGATTTTTGTCATTAATTTTAACATTAAACATGTAAATTTTCCGCAAAGCGAGCATTGTTAGTTTTTATCTGATCATTTCATGTCCATCATTTACAGGCGGCTTCAAACCATAAGGGATCCCGTAAGTCGACGATGCCGACGTTTTTGTCTGGTTAGCTCTGTCGCGACCATTTTAATTCTATTCCCATGTGGGACAGCTTTCGCGTGCTCTCACCTAGAATGGTGCATGCGTATGTTACATCGCGTACGTGCAAATAGATCGTATAAAACTTTTTGTTCCAAAAACGGCCGACCGAATGTGACGAGCGACGGTCGTTCGTTATACCCGGACAATGAAATCCGTCGTCTACCTACGGTGGCCGTTTGTCCTGGTCGCGGTGATATTTGCAAGCCTCAATGGTTATGACTCTTTATGTCCTTCAAAATTGATACGGAAACTATTCGATTTCTATATTTGTTCTCTCAATTCGAATTTTGAAGCTGTTGCAAAATTGGTTAAAAACACACTTACATGCTGAGTTAAGTTAAAAAGAAACTTTTTAAGAGAAATATGATATGGCTAAATAATATCATTTTTACAACATTTCTATTTTTATGTTGACAGCAATTTGTATGTACGCATACAGTTAAAAGGTAGTTTTCGATCCACTGATAATTTTTTTGTTTCTGTGCGAGTATAAATCTTCATGCGTATATCCTGTAATCCTTTTTATATCTCAAACTTCAGAACATATTTAAATATATAAGTTTTTTTTAAAACTTTCGCGATTTACGAAATCTTAATTTTCTTTGCATGAAAAATTTAGTTCAGTTTATTTTACGGTAGTCGATACATTCCTCTAATACGAGTTGCCTAGCAATCATAATTTCTTTATTATTCGTGACACTGCGCTATTTACAGGAGCATCTTCGTTATGCAAGTTTCTGCTGAAACGCGTCGCCGGACTCGTCTCCATTTCCGTGGGCGTGAGTCTGGATTTTTAATGAATTTTTAACTATTCAATTTTTGTGCCGAGTCTCATTCCCCTTCTTCCTCTTCTCTCTCTCTCTCTCTCTCTCTCTCGCTCGCTCGCTCGCTCGCTCTCTTTCTCTCCTTCTCTCTCGATGTAACTTTCAACAGTCGCACCGGGTTCGAGTAGATGAAGTTGAGAAGGCAGAGTCGCAAAATGGCTGCGGAAGAGGACCGTTGGTGGGTGGACGTAAAGTGCCGGGACGGCGAGGGAACGGGAGGAAGCGGTACGTCGGAGAGTGGAATAATGAATAATTCCGAAAGAGGGATTCGTCTTGCAGCCGCGCGCACTTCGGCGATACAGAAACCGAATTCGCTATAGTTGTTCCTTCGTGAAAGCTCGAAAGGAGATTCGCGTCCACGCGGTTTTATCAATTCTCTCGTTTGCCGTTAAGCGATTTTGTGCTCTTAAGAAGAAGCGAAACTTATGCAAGCTTATGTAGTAAGAATTTTGTTGGTTTATAATAAAGTTGGTTTTTAATAAGTCTGATTATTTTGCAGTAATAATAATGTCAATACTATTGTGTCTAATTCAAACAAGTTTCAATAATGAAATAATACTACTTATTGCTTATTAAACTTATTTAAACGTATTTAATATTGTATCTGTATTTAATATTATATGTAGCGCTAATGGAGAGATTTATTCTTATAATAATATAATGATGGCACTAAATACAAATATATTGAAACGATTTGGATAATATATGATGCGCGAATATTTATTATCTTATACACTGTTAAAAGTGAAAGAAATAATGGGGTAACCCAATTTCTTGAGTTAAAATAACATTTTACTATTTCTAACATATTTCTTGCATATACACCAAATTGTAAATCAGTCCATTTCTATGGTTAGTTTCAAAGTAAACAACATCTATATTAACGTATGCATTTAGTAAATAATAAACTAAATATTAGTCAAATTTAATATTTATTTAGTTAGATTGTTTAACTTCGTTGTTTTAGTTGAATTAATGACACATTGAGTAGAAGCAGTGAAGAGACTTATTAGAAATGATAAAAAAGAACTCAAATTGGGTATAATTTGACATTATGAATTTAACAATGTAATGTACATAGTATATATTATAGCGAATTCAACCAACGCAAATGTAGTGCAGAGACCAAGAGATTAAATGCAAATGTGAAAGAATGGCGTCATAGATCAGATAATTACATCGACATGCAAAATCTATGATGATTTTATTATCTACGTAAAAGTACAGATAAGTTCAATTGCGGACAGGAATAACGACAGGGACAGAGTCGTGATTGTAATTCCGGTGGTGTGTTTCTCGTAATTACGCGCGACGCGTCACGTTTCGGCACCGAATAATTTTTGCCGCGGGGGCAGCGAGAGAAACAGAGAGGACATCCGGAAAAATCGAGAACTGCGACATTGGTGACTGGGTATGTATATTTTCTCCGCGAATATTCCGCGTTGCCGAACGTGCCGCGGAATCCGCGGTGGCGATAGCGCGGTCGCGCCCGTTGGCAGATAAGGGGCGGCAAAAAGCAGAAATGAGAAATGCTAATGGCATTCCGTTCTCAGCGCTATCATCTTTCACGGGGTCGGACAAAAAAAATAGAGACTCGAGGAGGGACGGGGATGGTAGGGTGAAAAAACGAGCAGCGTATGCCGCTGTTTGCACAGTCGTGCTAGCGACGACTCGTAGTGGTATTGGGATGTACTTTACGCTAGGACTCGGCCGTTGATATCGCTCATCCTGAATATTTTATAGGACGCGTCTGGAATAAAATAAAACTCATCGCGACACATCGAAGTTAGTGCCTCTTCCTCTCCTACTTCCTTCTCTTTCGTTTACCATGCTCATTACTCTGATCTTCATGCTACTCGAGAGGAAGTGGAATAATTTCGTTCTTTTGGCTCGTTAAAATGTTAATTGTTTTTCTTCTAGTCGATTAATTTCGTTCTACTTTTCAGCACGTATAGCGCCGCAATTCTTACGTGCGGTTTTTTCGCCTGTATTAAGTCAATTTTGAAATGAAATTTGTAATATTTTACAAATTTGTATCCACTTTTTTGATATCACAGTCTTTTCTCTTTTTTCTTCATTTTTCTCTGATACTTCTTTTTATGTCTTTTGTATTATTTCTTCTAAGAATTAATTTAAATGTCAACTTGTCACAAAATGACGGTGCAGAAATTTAGGAAGACTTTAAGAAACAGAGGTGACCGTCGTCGAGGATGTTCGTTGTTAATTACATACAGTCGGAAAGACATTAGCCGCCTTCTGCGCGCGACGCACACACTGTCAGAAGATCTCGACCGGAAGAGCGTGTATGAAGTATTAGTGAGGATGAGAGCGGCGGAAGACAATGCAGTGGATACGAACTAATTGCCGGATTCTCCTGCCGTCTAGTGGACCAAGAAGATTAACTGCACACCCATCCTCCTCACCGTCTGCCCTCACCTCTGTTTTCTCCTCTCTAACCTTCTTGTCTCTCTTCGTTGTCTACCCTCTTCCCGTTGCCATACGCTGAGATAGAGTGTGAGAGAGAGAGAGAGAGAGAGGGGGGGGGGCTCCAGTGCGTATATATAAATTAGTTGAATTTACTTCTGCCTATGTGTGCACATCGTGTGCTCGAATATTATATAGATTAGTAATTTAAACCCTTAATGCACTCATTTCTCGCGCATTTATGATCTTATATTCGAATATATTACATTATATTCGAGAACATCATAAACTTGCGTTTTTAAATATTGATGAAACGTTACGAGACAACAATGATTAAAATCCTTCATAGATGATTGAACATAAAAAATAAAACATAATCGTATATTCTTATTTTCTTTTATATTTTAATTTTTTATACATATGAAATGTTTAAAAAGATATTTTTTTATATATGTACGTCAAATTTTATTATATAAAACTTAAATACTTTTTGCTTTGTTTCATACATTCTTGATCTCTTTAAGAAAAAATTGATTGCAAATTAAAAAATTTGTAGCCATTGAAAGGAAGAGCATTAATTCTTTGAAACACAATACGAAATGATTATTCCTATTTTAAAATACATTTTCTTTTCTCCAAAATTTACTGTTCGTGTAAGTATTAGTTTCTATTATCGTTAGTATGATATTCACGGTACCGATCTGGAAGATCCTTGCAACGTCAGTCGGATGAAAACGATTACCTCGCGAGAATATGAGAGAACGAAACACAGTAACATATCAGTAAATAAACATGATACACACGACGAGGTCGCATCATCTACAGCGCAAGAGCTAGCTTGTTAAATGCTACACAATGGAACGACTTACGTTCGTTTAATCTTAAATGCGAATTCTGCGGTATCTCGCAAGGGGTTGTAATTCAACGTGCCTCGTTCTCCATCCTTCCGTGACCTTCCTGCCCCCTGCCTTCTCTCATTCTCGGCATAAAGGATGAAATGAAGCCGAAATACCACGCTCTGCCCCCCTCTCCCCCTCCCCTGCCATTCTCCACCGCATCACCACTACCATCACCACCATCACCGGTGGCGGTATTTCTATCCCGCCACCATATCGTCTCCACCTTAACCTCGAGTGCCGCGAATTCTCCTATCCTTTATCCCTCTCTTTTCCGCCTTTCTCGCTACCGATCGTTGAAAGAGCGTGCTGCTTGCCCGTAAAGCGGCAAAGAATTCACCCGTTATTGAATCAATATTGTGCAAACCTATCAGCGACCCCCACCTCCCCATACCCCATGCTCTCATCTCAGCTTGTGGTACCACCCTCTCCTTTTCCTCTCCCCGCGTTTTGCCATCTAGGGAGTTCTGATATGCCGCCGAAAGAAAGTATTGTCTACTCCCCCACTTTCGCTTCCTCCCCCTCATTTCCCCCCTTTTCTCGTTATCGATCTGTGTGCAAATATTGAACCACGTCGGTATGGGCGAGAACGAAAGTGGGAAAGGCCCGACGAGACGGCATAGGAAAAGGGGATGGAACGAGAAAAGGAGCGAGCCGTAGTGGCGGGATAAACCGCGGACAAGGATGATAAGAGGGAGAAAGAGGAGTGAAGCGGGGTAGCAGATAGAGAGCGTAGTCTTTCCATCGCGGATGAATTTAATAGGGTAGCGTTCCGGTGCATTCCAGTTGAGTTAACGACACGAGGACCCTCGAAGTCAATTAGAGAAAATCTCTTTGGCGTCGTGTGGCTTCCTCTTCTCGTATAGTACCGTATCGATAACCGTGTTTGGTGAAATCGTCGTTGGCACGTAAACAATGTGCGCGTGCTAAACGATTCGCATGATTCCTCGAAAGCAGACCTCTCTTCTTTTTCTTATTGTCCAGCTGATGCTTGTGTCGCAGATTGTCGGAGCAGGTCGTTTTCAACTGGTCCGTCAACTGAACGGACGACAGTTCGTGAAATTGCGGTGATTTATCATTTCTCATAGAACGTAAGATTCGCCGTTTGAGATGATTGTTTTGACAAAAGCTCCCCAAGAGACTTCTTTCTTGTGTCTTTATGTGACAAACGAATTACGAGCAATAGCAGAATCAAGCAAGTAACAATCAAATATTGAATATACTGCGATTTTCAAAGTAAATTTATTCGATAGTGTCATAATTGATAATAAAGTTATATGCGCACACACACACACAAATAATGAAATTAGAAGTTAATACAATTTGATTATTTATATAATTAGTGATAATTAAATTTATATTGTAAATTCTGATACATAATTATTAAGTCTGATACTTAACATGAAGTTTTAATACATAATCTTAAAAACGTTAAATTATTGTGAAACTACGTGAATATATTATTACTTGACGGTATAACAAACGATAATTTGTATCATTTGAATCAATCGAACATTTAATTATCAAATTTACATACTACTTAATAATTGTCTCTAAAAAAGAAATGTCAGATTTATCGATCAAAGATGAATTAAAATAGTTAGAAAAAATAAATAATTACAAAAGAATAATTACAAAAGAAACAACAAAGAAAAATATTGTCGGAAATTTTCTAATGGTGCTCTAATGTTTAGGTAGCAGTCGTTTAACAGATTCTTTTCAGTCGCGATCTATTTTTGTTTGCGGCGACGACAGCGGTCGACATTTATTCGACATGGACGTATATCATGTTCAATAAAGTATGACGGTCCTACAGTGCGGTCAACTTTTGCTACCCGCGCGATATGCGCCCGGTAACTTCATTTACAAATTATACCGTGCATTTTCGCGATTAATATGCAACGACTTCGCGCAAGGCGAGCAATGAAGAGCGGAATGAAGCGAATGGAAGCAGAGGAGAAAATCGCTGGATAGACGATATGAATGGTTCATTTCGCGTGGACGGCTAATATTTCGCCCGTGTTGCGAGGAAAACGTCCTGTGGAAGAGACGCTCGTTTCTCTCTCTTTCTCTCTCTCTCTCTCTCTCCATCTCGTCTTTCTCCTCTTCTTCCCTCCTTTCTCCTCTGTCTTCTCCTCTTCCCACGATCTGCTTCATCTGACACAATTTAACCACGTTTTACCGCGCATACGCGTGTTTGTTCGACATTATAGCGACCGCGGTGATGTTTACCGTTCGCGTGCATTCCGCCGATATTTTTTATGGCTTGAATTTTATACGTCACACACCTCATCCCTAGCGTGCGGCCACCATCACTACCCTCGACAGTTTTTTAACTACTGCGTTTTCGAACGATGTTGTTTGCCGGCTGCATGTTATTTTTCTCCCTTCTGTATATTCTGCGCATCCTATCGCTGTAGTGAAGTCTTCAGATATAAATGTCTAGGTGTTGTACTCATATATGGTTTTGACGTATCGTTTTTGTTTACATTTATATACATCGAAAAAATACTAAATTTCAATAAATATTTGTTTAAATGGTTCTAAGTCAGTATTCTATACTGAAAATACTAAATGTTAACATATGCTGTACAAAAATCATTAATTTGATTTAAGAAAAATGCATTTATTGTAAGTAAATGTTTACTATTCAAAGAAATGTATATTCAGATTTAGTAAATTTTTTTTCAATATAATGTATATTTTCTCTTGTCTGTTTTATATTCGAGTGTAAATATATCTTAGCTAATAATGTGGAAATAATTTCCACATAATATTTGATTGTACACTGTGTCCTTACTATTAAATGCAAATAATGCCACATGATCTTCTGCGAGTGATTTGTGGACACGACAATATGGAGCAGACCGGGGTCAATTGATTATATTAGGGATAAGTAGAATAATCGAGACTACATTAAAAACAAAACACGCGTAAACGTGTCTGAGCACGCAGCAGCGACTGTTTCTAAGTCTGCTGTAACATCTTGTTGCGAACACATCTATGATAAAAGTTATGCCACAATTTTAAAAAATCGTACACCTAAGTAAACATTTTTATTCTTAAAGTTTTTGTTTTACAATCGTATATGATTGTCTGAGATATTTGATTTCTACTTAGATAGTAAGTGTAGTTCTTACTTAATAAAGTCCAACAGATTTTTTTTGTTTATGTGTCTTTGTTATCGTATATTGTTAATGTTTTTAAAAAATGAACAGATGGGGAGTAGACTAACCACATTATGGAACCATATGACTCATTTAGTGACGACTCTTATTGTACTTATTCAAAATTTTATTTCTTTAAAGGGATTTTCCTCAGTCGTAAATGTTATATGTAAGTTTAATTCCCTCATGTCCAATCTCGACGTGTTTTTGCACGAAATGAACAAATTTTGCAAAAAGAAGCATTGCCCTGCGAAGCGAATGTTTGTGTTTAAAATATATTTTTATAAAAGTTTTATTAATATGTAGCCAAAGATGTAGCTTTTAAAATACATTAATTTTTATTTTAATAATCTTAGTCGAATTATCCCGGTCCCGGGGCTAGTTGAATCAGATGGAATGCATTAGAAAAATGCATTTTTTTTCATATTAGTTATCAGTTTCCCCTTATTATTAAAATATTATTAGGTAGTCAAATGTATGTAGTAACTGGTGTAGAATTCATTTTTTCGATAGTCTCTTAATTTCGTCTGTAAAAATTCGAAACTGAAAAATGAGTCTATTAGCCCTGGTCTCCTCTACTTAAATTTATCACGTTTCTGTATGATCATATATCCATCATGTTCTTCTTTTATTTTCATAGCTGTGCACTCGACTATCCTATATTGATTAATTGGTCGTGTTGTTTCTATGAAAAGTACGAGCGATGTGTTAGGACATCGATTTGCTATGGGATGTATGGGATCGACCGATATCACGTTTATAGTAGTAAATTCTTTTTTCTCCACTCTCTCTCTCTCTCTCTCTCTCTCTCTCTCTCTCTCTCTCTTTGATGGACTGTTCGACTGCGATTCGGATGTATTTTTGATTTTCTCGAAATTGCGTGATGTCATGCATGAAATACATCGCTATATATGTATAGAAATCGAAATTTGTGTAATGGCTTTTAGCGCGACGTGATTCATTATCGTGTGCTAAAACACCGCTAATTAAAGTTGATCTTGTAACGGTTAACTGGATACGATATATCGTCGCACTTACGTTGCCATGTGTATTCGATGTAATTCTGTATATTTCATGCGATACATTATTTAACGCTTTTTATTTCGTGCTGAAAGAGGTGATTAAATTGGTACATCCTTCATAATTATTTACATGCAATAAAGAGAGGCAATTTATCTACTTCTACTGTAATGAATACAAAGCTTAAATTTTTAATACCTAATTGTTCGTTGATAGCTAAATGTCTGTTGCACTTAAAGCTATTATCGTTAATCAAAACAATCTCGTCCTCTCTCTCTCTCTCTCTCTCCGTACAAAATATATTCATTCTCGAATTTATATAATCTTGGAAAAAAAGAAAGTTTAAATTTATCAAGGATCTTGTTTCTATTAATATTATATTCATGTTTGTAAAAAAATCTAGCACACACGATATTATTTGCTCAATGAATTATATTTTAGCTGCATATTTTGGTTAGATAATACTCTAGTTGTTTGATGTATTTATAAAAAATCTATTGCGATATAACTTTCACGCAATATGTGTTCAGATTTAATAGACGCACGTGAAACTTCTCTCTTTTTTTCTCTCTCTCTCTCTCTCCCTCCCCCTCCCTCTCTTTTACTCTTTCGTTTCGAATAACACGTAACGTCGTGTCACGTCGCGGGGAAAAATGTTTTTTATGTACCGGAGTCGAGTTTGTCCCGCGGGAAATGTTACACGCGTGACACAACCAAACCTGCGAAATTACTTTTTGAAATCCCCGTCTATCCTTGCCGTCTTTCTCGCTACCTCGGTGCTTCCTAATACCTCAAAAAAGCTTAACTCCTTTTTTAAGACAGGATGTAAGGTCTGTTTAAAATTTTACGAAACTTTTTCAGAACTGTACTTATGTGCTTCTTAGTTACTTAAAGGCGGATATGTTTATCACGATATCTTCATAAAAGGTACTTTAAAGTTATCGCTTTTGAACTGTCACAAGAAAAAGTCATCTCTCTCTTTCTCTTCTTTTTGTATATAGATTTTGTACGGTGAAAAATTAATGATTTATCAAACCTTGAAATTTGTATAATTTGTGTGACTGTATGAACGAAGATTTGTTATTAAACGAAAATGATTTGTGTTTCCTCATTTTTTGTATTTAATTGAACGTTGAATTATTAATTATTATAAATTTTAATTAATTTCTTATTGACCTAATTAATTCTCGATTTTATGGACAACGCCCGTTAAATGCAACAATAATTTAACAAACGATGAACAATGACTGCAATTGTAGAACATAGAAGGACATTTAGAACACGTGAAGTGGGAAAAGTTTTAATGTGGGCTGTATTTTATTCTGTGCTTTGTCTCCGCGAGAAGTGTCTGCTAATATTATTACGGAAGGACGACGATGGATCGTAGTGGTAGAGCGGTTAGGAATTGAGATGGAAGTCGCGTTGCGTGTCGTTGGTTGCGCTTTTATTTCAGCGAGAAGTCGCTGAAAGGCGGTTGTTAACATTTCCCCAACTTCCCTGTGAATAGATGCAGCCGCGCATTGTTCCGCCCGATGCGCCGCGCCGCGGCGCGCCGCCGAAAATTGAAGCACGTTTTGGCTGCAGCGCTACGTGATGTGCACGGACTGCCGCTTTCTCGTCAGAATACACGGCACACGGCGCGAAATAAGAGGTATACCCGGGGCACAAATCAACCGAATACAAACGTATTCGCCCGTCTCGCGAACACTCGGTCGCTCCTTCTGAACGAACTTTTTCGTTCACACCTACGTCGCGAGCGTGAATGTAATAAACTGTTGCGAAATGGCCAGGTCTAGGGACCCATACTTTATATCTGCCATATGCCATCACGTCTCGCGGATTTTTTATGCGACAACATGCTGCATACAGAATAATGGTCTTTCTCTGTAGCTTTGTTTTCCCTTTTCTTTCTTCGCACCAGCACCTGTAATAATATATGTGAAAGTTCAAGGTTTGACGTAGTTACATATAGTGATTCTAGTAACTGGACTGGGTTATAAATCTTTTCCAACAATAAGTTAAAGTTAAGAAGAAAAAGATGATAGAAGAAAATCTTTCACTGGTTTGTCATCTATTAGTCTGTGTTTTTTTTTTAATAATACATTGATGTGCTTATAAGATGTAATTGTACTCTTTTTTTCAGTTTCATTTTTGTTATATAGTTTTCGTAGGATAACATGTAAATATTCTGAAGATTTTATTTTAGAAAATAATTTTAGAGAATGAATTATATACAAGCTTATTCTAATGTTAGATTACATACTAATGACCAATTTGACGTTGTTATAAAAAAACGTGTATATGTAATTTGTTGGAAAATATTTAGAATGTTATGATGGTACACTTGGGCAGTCTTATGTAATGATGTAATTTTGACATAACGTATGTAATATCTATCAGAATACCTAATATTAATTTTTCGATTATTTTACGTAATTATAGGGTCACTCCGATATATACGCCGCACCTATCAAGAACTTAATTTATTAAGTATTATTTCCCATGTTTAAAATAAACGAACTATATCAGTAAAAACTTTTTACTGTCTACTACTATGTGAAAAAAATATTAGAAATCCGAAATATTTAGTTTTTGTATTAAAAAATAAACTTCGAAATCTTGCATTTTTGCTATATATAGATAATGGGTGGGATATATGGCAAAAATGCAAGGGTTTCAACAAACTAAACAAAGAATACGAAAGCAAAGCATTCGTATTTTGCTCTATACAACATGCTTTACTATTCCTCTACACGTATGTATCATGAAATAACCACACTAAACTAAACAAAGAATATGAAAACAAAGCACTTGTATTTTGCTATACAACATGCTTTACTATTCCTCTACACGTATGTATTACGAAATAACCACACAGGTCTTTTACACTCCTTACAGTAATCATTTTATGTAGATTATAATTTATGATGATACTACTTGTTACACACACAGTGACAAATCGATTCAACTCACAATAATTTCATTAATATTAACAGTAAGAAGCTGAAATTATAACTGAATACTAATATAACATAAAGGCATGTAACAGAGTAGTTGCGAGAAAATTATCCCCACTCCTTCTATTTTTTCTGACTTCCGCGGCGTAAATCCCAGCGCGACGTATATACTGGAGTTACCCTACATAGAATAATGAGAAGAATAAATTTATTTCATTAAAAAATGCAATTGCATCTTAAAAGTACATCGGTGTAGTGTTGAAAGAAATATAATCGCAAAAGAAATATAACGTGATAAATTACACTAAACACTGAAAGATATTCCTCTATTACTTCTTTCTATATTGATTTATTATTAGAAAAGAAGTTATTAGAATTACCTTGTACAGCGAATAATGGGTCATCAAAAAGCTTTTTTATACAGTTTATACAGTTTATACAGTTGATTATGGTAACAATATAAAAGGTTTTTGTTACAAATGATACACAGGACATATTTTGAAAAGGATTAATATTCACAGCCTCTTTTTTGTCTCTTCTTTTTATTTGACGGGAATTATTGAATTCTCAGAATACAGGGGTTATGCGACTATATAATATTACGTACGTGTGCACGAACTGAATGGTTTTGTATTTTATACTATCCGATGTTTTTCACTTTCTCTGAATATAGTGACGTAAAACGTTTTATATTGCAGTGTGCAGACTTTAGCTTTGAGGTTTTTTATGGCACGCAAGAGAATTGCTGGCGATCATATATATACACAGTCTTGCGTTATTGCCATTTGAATACCAGTCATGAGATTCATTGACTTGCGTGTATTATTGCTTATAATGTTGCACCATCACGAAATCGGAAAAACGTTTTCCGGTAGGCACGCGCGGTACACGAACGATTAATTAGAAACGCTGTCGATTTCGATTCGTGTATCTGTTTACTCTGGCCATACATTTCGGTTGCCGCGCGTAATTAGGCCAGTTGAAAACAAATTCCCGCTCGATTAAGCGCGGTCGTTAATGATGTACTTATAGTCATTAGCAAAACAAATTGATTATTTACTGCAATATAGTTTCGAAAATCATTATTTTTCAATTTAAATATGCAGGCCATTGCAGGCTCATCTGATAATGATGAAAAATCTCATAAAAGAAAATTTGAAATTCGAAAACATTCTAACATAATTGCAAAGCAAAACATTGTGTTTAAATAAGAAAATTTATTTAAACATATTGACATTAACTTTAATCGTTGATAACGTCTTTTGTCATAATAAAGACGACCTCATTTTTGAAAGAGTATTGGTGATGTTGAAATTGACGAAGAGAGTTGAGAGGCTTTATAAACAGTGATCGGGTCACTTAATCTTCCTTAGTTAGCGATCGATGGCTTCATAATCCTCCTCTTAACGTGAAGTCTTTTTGGGATTTGGTATGTCAGAGATGACTAGACGATTTATTGTACAGACGTAATAGAAAGCTGATCAAGATCGAAAAGAAAAGTGGACGGGTGCGTTTCGGGGCATTCGTTGATATCAGCGAATTTTATTTTAAAAAATAGAATAGGCTCTTAGACAGAAAGACCGAATAAGGATGATAATAGACTGTACTTTATGATATCAAAAGCAGCAACTCTCCGTGATCGTTTATCGTCTCAGATTTATTGAATCTCCTTTATGAACCGAAATGTTTGAAGGGAAAAGATGTTCCCTGCGAACGACCGAGAGTTCTACTGAGGTTCCGTGATTAATGAACAAACTGCAGTGAAATTCTGTTACACTGAATACACACAAGTGAAATTTTCGCTATAATGAAGTTTGAATCCTCGTTCAATGTTTACACAATGTATAGGTAATTTGATTTAACGCGAGTAACTTTAATATAACACACTTTTGATTTTAGTGATCTCGCAGAGTTCACGATTCCATTTTATGAAGAAACTCATTTGTCAAAAAAATGGTTTTAAATTTAAAAATTATGTGTGTGTGTTTTGTGTGTGTTAAGTATGTGTGGATTTTTTTATACAATACACACTACACTGTTAGATATCATAGGAACAATGATAACCCAATCCATTAAGTTAAAATAACATTTTGTTATTTTTAACTTCCATATATATACCAAAATGTAAATTAATTCATTTCTGTAGTTAGTTTCAAAATAAACAACATTTATATTAATATATGCATTTAGTAAATAAACTAAATTTTGTATTCAAATTTAGTATTCTTGAGTTAAATTATTTAACTCAATCGTTTTAATTAAATTAATGACATATTAAATAGAAATAGTGACGACCTGACGACCTATAAAAATGATTGAAAATATCTCAAATTGGGTGTAATTTGATCATGTAAATTTAACAATATACGAATTGTATATTATAATGAACTAATTAGATTTTGTTTAGCGCATAAACTCTATTTTTATTTTGCAAAGAAGAATGAAATATATTAGTAATACGTCCAACGACTTAATGGTCGCTTATTATTTGCGCGGAAGTTATTCTTCAATCTTGCACAGATGGCCTTGCGAATTTCCATCACTGCTACTAAGCATTAGTTTCTTCCTGCATGAGCTAGTTTGACGTCTTCGTCAGTAATGATTTTCTCGATACCATATGGTAGCAATACATTGCATTCGGGGGTAAACGTGGACAACCATCCCGTAAGATTTCAATATAATGTTGATGGACCCATCATTTATCATCGTACAATCGATCATTCTTTTTCGATATGATTTCCATGATTTCTTTTGAATGTTCTTTGTATCATATTACGCGAACAAAATTTCAAGTGACATTAAAGTTCCAAGTAGGTACTCATTTTACAAGGTTCTAAATGCATTTTATTTTTATAATAACAGCTTGCTTTGTCACCGCGTTGCCACCAGCATTCCAGGTTAATCTTGGAATTTTGTCACGAAGTATTCGAAGGTAATTTTACCATCTTGACTTCTTCCTCGTCTTACCTCTTAGAACTATCAAAAGTTACTCGATGTCAAGTGGAAGCTTCGGGGGAGCTTTCTTCCCTATCTCTTCACTTCCGAGTTTCGCGAAGGGCGATATCGCGTCGCCAGATAAGGATGGCAAGAAGACAGGGAAACGGAAGAACGAAAAGTAGTGGAACAAGAAGTAAAACGGAGAAGAATGGTACGTAGAATTTCAGATGAAGTTAGATGAACCCGTGTGTGCGCGCGCGACTGCGATCGTAAGTTATTACGAAATAGTTTGTGAATTATGGTTGGACAGTAACAACTACGTGTGATTTGAAATTTTACCATGTACAACTACACATAAATAATTCCGCGCGATAGACATAGTTACGTCAGCTCGTCAGCATAGTTTTATAAAGAAATACGTGTATTCAATGCTTGAAAACACTGACGTTGGTTCAAGTTTTACTTCTTATAATTATACATATTATTGTAGAAATTTTTGACATAAATATACGTATATTTGCCGTTTAGACGCTTTTGTATGCAAGAATAAGCGCAATGAAAGGGCGGAGCGTGCATGGAGTTGCACTACTGACCGATTAACCCAGATATTTATCTGCATTACGAAAGAAAAATATCAAAATCTATTTTTAAACCATCCATAAGGATTCTAATTAACTAGAATAAACCTCATAAAGAAAAAATATAGCAGGAATTCTTTATGCTACAGGTGTTACGTGGGATATTAATCTAATAAATTCATTCTTATTGCGCATAATATTAATTATTAATATTATTTTAACTTTTTCAGTTTTATAATTTAGTAAGTGGTAATTTATTAAGTATTATTTATATTACGTTATTAAAGTGCGTGAGAATTTTAAATAACTGTATTATAGCTCTTTAATTTCAAAATACTAAATATTATGGAAAATGTTCTGCAATGTATGATGATACATCACATATTGTAACGTGTGTCAGATATTATTTTCTTCACAATATGCATATATATGTGTGCGAATTGATTCAGTAATTTATTATTATTATATGTTAAAATATTCCATAATATTAACAAATATTCCGTGCCAAAATGAATTAATTTGAATTCTGTGGACAATAATAAGTTCTCCAAAAAAAGCATTAAAAAATTACAAGAGTTAGTGTAATATTTGTTTTAATTATATATATACCTATATATATGTATAAAAAAAGAAAAATGATCGTTTAGTTTTCATAATGAAAATCTACGTGACTTTTGTCGAATTAATTATCTTAAATGTGGAAAAAAAGATAGAAATTATGAAAGGGTAGGAAGTGTGAGAAAGCGTTAACATTAGCAAGGAAACATATAACTGCGAGAAAGGAAGAGCGAATGGAAGAGAAAAGCCGACTATTAGATACTAGCTGCCGCAAAACTTAAGAGAACTTATGAAAGTGGAATCGGATTCGAGTGCTATAGTGAAACATGCCGGCACAGCACCTCGAGCTCCTCCTCTTCTGCTGCTCCACCCTTCAAGCCCCAACTCTCTATGTCTTTTGTTCTTTTTTCGCGGTACGGGAAGGAGAGAACAAACGGCCAAGTAGGATATACGAAACATATTAGACTCTACGGCACGTCCGCGAATTGGCCGGCAAGTTTCTTGCTTTTTTTCCGTTTCTTCTTCAGCCCGGCGACATTAACCCGTATCCTTCGTTCTTCTCTTCGGAGACAAGGAGGGCGTAGAGCGGAATTGTCGCGCGAGCGAGGCGGGCGTGGCCAGGGCGCGTCGAGTCTTCTCGCGAAATTGAGCCATCGAAAAAGTTTAGAAGTCGTGCTTTGAATTCTGGATGTCTTTTCTCTTTTAGGTCCGGTCTTTTTTCGCGACTGTCCATATGGTATTAATTTACAGGACGCAACAGAGGGAGTATAATTCGTGCGATCATTACCGTCTTCGGATTGTTTTCTTTTCTAGGCCGTTCTGTTTTTCCACAGCCTATTTTCCCTCTTGCCACGGAGATGCGTTCGGGGACCGAAGCTTATAATGAGGCTCGAAGTTGGCGGGCGCGACCCGGAATATCTTGAATTGTAGTCGACGGTTCGCGATACCGAGAATTGGAACTATCCGCCGTCGTAGCCCGGCAAAAGGCACGCGAGTGACAATCCTATTAGCGAGTAGGCAGACGGCAAAATAGCTTTCAAGATAATAAAACGTGCTTGGCGGGGATGTCTTTTGCGGCCGACGCTTCCTAGACGTAACTGCTGCCGCTATCGTCTGAAAATGGAAATGAAACCATTTTATATTATTCCTAAACACCTCGTTTAAGTTAATATTAAAATCCACTGGTGGATGTAGACTTTACATGATCTGATTAAATTGCGATGATTTCACGACGTTAAATCTAAATTTAAAAATTACAAGTTATATAATCTTTTATCAAATTTAAATGTCCGAATAAATATTATTTGAAAATAATTGCAAATTCCAAAGTGTTATAAAAAAATGCACATTATTTTTGCGTAGAATTATAATTTATGTTATTTATCAAGATATTCAATATACATATAATATGTATTATATATATATATCCATTTAAAATGTATTGATAAATATATAAGTATCTATAAATTGCATTTCTACGCGAAAAATAGAGTATTTTTGTATAATGTGCATTTTTTTTAATAATTCGATTTGGAATTTGCAATTATTTTCAAATAACATTTGTTCAGACATTTATATTTGACAAAAAACATATAATCTGTAATTTTTAAATTCTATTACAAATCATACGTGGCATACAAAAAGAAGAGAAGCAAAATTGGTTGATAAATTAAATTCCGTTGAAAAATGTTTATCATACAGCAATCAAGGCGCTTTTGACAATTATTATAATATAATTACGTGGATTTCGGTGTCCCTGTGGAAATCGTTGAACACGAAAAGAATTCGCGATATATTAGTCGAGCGGTCACTATATATTCTCTCTCCCACTCCCCCCCCCTCTCTCTCTCTCTCTCTCTCGGTCTCTCTCTCGGGAGGCCGTAATAAAATCTAAAAATATATATACCTTTCGAAATAAAATAAAATGGTAAACGTAGCGTGAAACGGCTTGTCCGTTATATAGCGTCGCTGTGCAACGGCAGCAGTACCTGGCAGTAGTGCCGCAGCACGATGGAGCGGCCACGTCTCTCCCTCCCATCGTCCTTTGCGAAATACATTTTCCGTATTACGCTCGAACGTACTCCTTCGTCGTTTCTCGTGGTACATGGTCGAACGTGTGCGCTTCCGTTCCGCTCCGCGTGTTCCCCGCATTGTCCTTTTGCGTTTTGCGCCGCCGAATCCTCTTCCGCTGCTATTGAATTTTCATACGTTCGCGCGATTTATAACACTGGTCAGAACCAACGCGATTCTTTGCCATTCATTCGGCAACTAGATTTTCGTACTACGAAGCTAAAAATAAAAAGTCGGATAATAGACGAACTATTTTACATGTGTTTGCACACTCAATTGAGAATTTGTCCACGCACTACGGGGTACATTTTCTTTGGGATTAAAGCAAAATAATTCGAAATGTGAAAGACGATGTTTAGTAGGGGAGACCGGGGCCGATTGTCACAGTTTTTGATTATTGATTTTTAGAAAAAAGTGGATGCCTGATTTTGAAATATTATATACGTTACAATATACCTACATCCTTTAGGTATTGAAAAAAATTTTACTCGTGAATTCATCATATCATAAAAATAAGTTATTTAATTTTAAATGAAGCTGCGAAAATATGACAATTAACCCCGTGTTCTGGGTTGATTATCACACGTTTTAGGATTGACAGTAGCATATTTGTTATGGATACATATAAAAAA
>NW_017299892.1:3253151-3307308 GCF_001594075.2 Trachymyrmex cornetzi | reverse complement strand
ATATATCTATATGAAATATAATATATTTGTAAGTATATTCTCTGAAAATGTGTCCTCTAAAGATATTAAAATTAATTGTCACCTAACCTCGTCTTATTTTGGTCAATCTACCCCACATAGCCATTTTGAATAAAAAAGATTATATTCACAAACTTAGTCAGAATAATGATTACTTAATTGTAGGAAAGATCTTCTAAGATATGTCATTTTCTATGAATACAGAGATATTACGATTAATAATGCCAAAGATTTATCAGACAACAAAATAGGTGATTATAAAAATTTACTCACCGACTTCATTTTCTCAAAAATCGCTATAAATAATATATACAATGCTTGTGGTGCAAACCATTTTACACAACAAATTAATATTATATCAGCTATTTACAGTCAAAAAAAGAGATTTTTTTGCCGTGTTTTGTTTGAGTTATAAGCATTTTGACAATCAACCCCGTACGACAACCAGCCCCGGTCTCCCCTAATACAAAACATGAGGAATAAGTTCAAAGAATGCTTTTTAAAAAATATATTTTTAATTAACTCTTTATTATTCAATTTAATATTTTAAAATCTTTGATAGAAGAGCGATATTAATTTTGCGTAATGGTTTTATTTAGATTATTTTGCCATCGTAATTTTTTTCTCACATTCTGTGATCACCTTTACATTCAATATATACTCTGCGATATTTATTCTTGTTAGCTGTTCTCTGTTTTTGAACAGAGATGAAATCTCATTTGATAACATCTCTTCTTATATTTGCGCGCGTATTGGTCATCATCTCATGGTTTTATTTTTCTCCTCGGATTTTATCCGTGTAATTTTTTTTTACTTTGAACCTTTCTTTTTCTTTCTACATCTTGACGTTTTTCTTTTCATTTCCGTTCATGAACGAACGCATTTTCTCGCGTAGATTCGAGCTCTTGCTTTTCTCTCATTCGCGCTTATTTCCCGTACATATATTCCGTATTCTCTCTCTCTCTCTCTCTCTCTCTCTCTCTCCACCCTCACATACTCCCTTTCCATTCGTTTTTCAATCTCTTTCTGTTCCCTTTTTCATTCTACTTGACGCCGCTTTTGCCCTCGTGCACCACGCTTGGTGACTTCTCCTTTCTTTTTTTCTCGTCTTCCTAGCCACGTGCGGTAGAATCTTCGTTCTCTTTTATTTCCATCGTCTTCATTTTTCCTTCCCGTTCGACGCTTACGCCGCTCTTTGTCCATTCCGCGTCGTTCGCGCCATGTCGCGTCGCTTTCTTTATTGTATTTGTTCCCCGGTGTCCTCCCTGCTCCCGTGTAACGGCCGCGACTCCC
This sequence comes from Trachymyrmex cornetzi, assembly GCF_001594075.2. Lineage (NCBI taxonomy): Eukaryota > Metazoa > Arthropoda > Insecta > Hymenoptera > Formicidae > Trachymyrmex > Trachymyrmex cornetzi. The sequence goes on along the minus strand of NW_017299892.1, from coordinate 3,305,997 downwards.
GATACCTCTCCAGGTTTTCCACGCACGTAAACGCGCGTTCTCTTATTTTTCTCAGCTCCCTTTTTCTCGCGTTCGTCCCACCATCGCGCGCGAACGCTCGCGCGATCCGCCGCTACGTGACATTTTCCGTTTTCCTTTTCGGTATGTACGCTCGGTATCCGATACGTGATCCGTTCCACCTTGTCTTGGTATTGTCCTTTTCTACTTGGCAAAGTGCATTCTTTGAGCGTCTCCCGTTTTCGCACCGTTTTTCCTTTCTTATCGCGTCTACTCCGCGCGCTTCTCCTCTCGTTTCTCCTCAAATTCCTGGCACTTCGTTACTTGGCCGATGGGAGATCCTTGAAAATACGATACGCTCGATTCCCTCCCATTACCCGCGTTAATTCGGGTACGTAGCTAGAGAGTGGAGAACCACAAGATCGTTGGAGCCAGCAAACGGCTATGGCCGCTGCTCGTTGGAGCGCGAATCCCCAGTCAAACAATATTCAACTAAATTTCTGTAAATTCGCCGTTCTGGCCGAGATGGCTGGATCGTTACTATGGGAATTCGAGGTGTTACGTGATAGTCTTAACTGCGCCTGAAATCAAAGGACAGTTTCTATGAAGGTCCTTACGAGGACTAAATACCTAACTTGCGCGCTGTTTCGCCTTTTAACATCGTGTATATCTAACTTCTGCTTTATATATACGGTATATAAATACATAGTAGAAAACATTTTGTATTTGTATGAAAATCAATCCTTGTTAAAAATTTTTTATTGAATTTTTAACATATCTTTGTATTAATTTAACACAATGTAATTGTGTTATTTGAATATTTTGTGTTAAATTGATCTTTAACATTTTTTACTGTTAAAATAATACAATTTATGATAATAGTGAACAATAAATAATATATATCTTAAAACGTAAATTTTAAGATAAATAAATAATTACGTGTTAATTTAATATACCATAAATGTCAATTTTTCGGAAAAAAATTCTTCCACAAATTGTTTACGAATTATGTTATATTTTTGTGTTAATTTTTTACATAACATTCTTGTTACTTTCTAGATATTCATCTTATGTTAAATTAACACAAAATTTGAGTGGACTTTCGGGATATTTGTGAAATGTGTTTGTAATACAAATTTTCCAACTGTATAGGCAGATTTTATTAAATTCGATCTTTTTAAATATGTGATCATTCGAGTTTTATTTCAACTATTTTGTAGACTTAACAATTGGATATTTGATCGTAGAAATGTTAACGGTATCTATTAACTTATACATTTCCTTCAATTCGTGGAAAAGAGAAAAAAGAAGAAAAATGGCGTTTCGAAACTTCACTCGTACGTTGCCGGAGATAAAATAAGAACAAGTACGGGGTAATCGACACGGATGAGGGCTGGGGTCGTAAATTATTGCGCCTGGATCGATTCGAGGATTTTCGAGGGACGCAAGGCTAAGAAAAAAAAGATAAAATGGTGAAGATGGCGGAAACTGGAAAGTGAGGAGGAATCCGCTTGGCCGCTAACGGACCGGGAAACAAGACTGCAGGCCCTAACTTTCGTTACAGCACGCCGCTGGGAATTTATTATTCCGCGTACGGAAGGGGCGGCTCTTGCGTAACCCACGTCCACTTTAATGCAATTACCGCCTCGTGCCGTTCCAGGCCTAAAGGGATTGGAAACACAGCGGGGAGAGAAGATCCACGAAGGATTCTTTGTGCACCTTCGTTTCTTTGTTCTCGCAGAGATTTTTTCACGATGCCGCTAACGTCGCGCAAGCGCACTTTGACCTCACATTATCGTAATTAGGTCGTGCGAGGAAACTGCGCCTTTTGCCGACATGGTAATTAAATTTAAATAAGAGACTGATGGGAGAGAAAGCCGACTTGATGAAGAGAAGAAAAACGCAGAGTCGGAATAGCCGATGTGGATAAGCTGCAAAGGACGAAAAGATTGAAGCGGTGATGTGGGTAGACGGGAAAGAGATCTGAAAAATAATACCAGTGGCGACTACTCATTTGCATTTTTGTCTTTTCTCGTTTTACGATAATCAAAAAGACATAGAAAGCAAAAGAGGATAAAATTTCTTAAGACTTCCGTCGTGCATTTTCGATATTTCCGTTGGTCTTATAATTGATTACCTTTTGCTACGTTTTGATGGCCGTTGACGAGTACCGTTGCATCGCTTGGAGTGCATCATAATTTAAATGAAGAGCGCGTTTCAATGAAAAGACTCGCAAGATGAAGGAAAACGGAATTACGAATGGTTCATTCGTAAAGACATCTCAAGGGAATTAGGACGCTGATGCGGAGTGACGGAAGGAAGAGATTATCCTCAGTCAACTTACCAGAATCCTGTTCCATTTAACGTAATTACTACTTGGCCGTGAGGTAAAGAATAGCGAGATGGAGACGGCGACTTTTTTGCGTTCTGCGGAATCTCTTCATCTAGAATTTTGTTCGTTTTCCCTATTTGTACGTCGCTGTCGGATCGTAATAAGGAGCCACTACGAGATTTGCGGAGTTAAGTAAATACCGAAGAAAGCCGAATTGAAGGGAGTCAAACTGCTTAAGATAGTGGCGCCGAGCATGGCAGGATTGTTAGATGGAACAGTCAAGGGCTTTCGAGCTTTCGTGTAAAGCGGAATTCTAATTGTGAGGGATCAGATGGATCGAGTTTAGTTTCGAGCACGTCCGCTTTAACGTGATTAGCTTCGCGTAGAAAAGTGGAAGTGAAAAAGGAAGGGCGAAAAAGTGAGTTTCGTAGCGCATTTTCGTCGCTCTTACTCTTCTTTGATCCGCCACGTTTGTTTCGCCACCTTGTTTCGCGTCCCTTTGTCGACTTCCGTCGAACGAGGGGATGTCGCATGCCTGACCGTCACGCTCGTGCGGTCAGGCGGAAGTCCAAACACGATTTATAATGCGTGATTCTTTACGTATAACAGACGTTGTTAGTTTTTTATGGACTTCTTTATATATAATTATAGAAAGGAGTACATACACGAAAAGATAAGAATTAAATGTTTTCGAACTTTCGTTTCAAGTTTTATTGTCTTTATATAATTTATATATTTTGTCTAATACGCGTGAAAAAAAGATTTAAATTGTTATTTTGTACGTAATTTAACTTTACAACGCAAACGGAACCCTATGATTTTATGATTAATTTTTTTATATCAATTACTATTGTTGCAATTTGTACATGATCGATTTTAATTAAAAATTCATTAAAATTAAAAAATTTTTCAAGTAATTAAAAAAACTAGAAGAATCGATTTAATTTTCCTAATGTCGAACAGTTACTTAGTTTTACCATATCCGAAACGAACTCTTTACCAGTGTAAATTCAGTCCGAATCAACAGTAAGATTTACGTGATTACAAGGTGCGCAGATAATTGACGACTTAACCATTTCTTCGCCAAGTAACTTTGCTCTAAGTAAAGGACCGAACTCCGCCTTCTACTCGTCGTTCCTTCATCCGTAAATTTGTTTCACCACGTTGGCCAGCCTCCTTCCGCCCCCTGCTTCTCTGGTCAAACTTGAGATCAGAAAGAAGGAAATGTTGCAAGGGGTCGGTCGCTCCGCCGACCAACCAGGGAATTCAAATAAGAATCCGACGGAAAACGTGGGCGTTTTAAGGGAATAAGACGAGCTCGTGGAACGAGTCCACCATAGAGAAGGATCCGGAGATAGAAGCGGCGAAGAGAAATTGGTAGGGTGGTGCTGGATGATGAGAGCAAAAAATCGTCGGTCTACCGGCGACGACGACGCCGACGTCGTCGTCGCCGTCGCCACCGCTAGCTTGCCAGTGACTGCATTGCGCCGTCACGTCTCATGAGACTTTGGGGGTCCGTTCCAAGATGGTTCATTAGTTGTCGCAATGCAGGACCTCTCGTGCTTTCGCTTTCTCTTCCCCCCCTCCCCCCATTATTCTCTCTCTCTCTCTCTCTCTCTCTCTTTGTCTTTCTCTCGGAATCTGTCTATCTTTTTTCTACTCTCCGTCGTTTTTTCTCTCTCTATCCTCGACGCTCGATCTTCCTTCCAGTTAGATCCTCCAGCGGGCCGTGCTGCCTTCTCTTCCGTCCCCTAAAACGTCGCGTCCCGACGGCCGTAGAGACCTCGAAATTCAGGGAATAGCAACGAAGAAGGATATTTTGCTCAGTCAAGCATGTCCGAGGATTTCCACGAAATCCCTGTTTCGGATGCATCGAGTTCCTTTCTCTGGGGTAGGAGTTCCTCCGTCTCTCCTATCGGCGTCCTCTTCTTCGCTTTCTGTTCACCTCGTTGCGCGTTCTCTGACCTTTCTCCTTCCTCCATCATTCGTCGGGTGGTATGTCCTTGTTCGACTGTGTAAGCTACGAAATGCTATACGCACCTTCTTGTGCGGCTCCAAGGGATTACGAATTGCCGCAGTCGTTCCTCTCGCGAGCCCGATATCGAAACAATTCCGTGTGCCAAGTCGCGCGGAAGTACACTCAAAGACTCTATGATCGGGACGAGATTCGATTCGCAGTCCCTTCACACCTACGACGAGCGTTCCCGGCGGCATTGCGGCAAACAATATCTCGTGACGTTTCGCGAACCTGGAAGCCTCTTCGGACCATTCGTTCGTGTCGATACGATCCGATTCCTTCGGGCTATGCTTCAAGTTGAGGATTCTTTAAGGGAGTTTCGCTTTTCCAGACGCCGTTTGTTTCTTCGGCATCTCGTATGTTGCGCGTCTGAAAGTTCCGGACTGTACCTGATCTGTCATTGAGAGAAGAAAAATGTCATTCATTTACAACCGATCGATTGAACAGTTTCGATAAATTCAATTCTTAGAATTTTTACTACATTTTCCGTAGTAGAGAGATCCTCGTATTTAAAAATTTATATTAACTTGTATATATTGCGTAATGGTTCATATCATATCATTATGCTAGCTGCGAATAATAGTCAATTATTTGCTTTATTCTATTTTTATCAGTTCAATGAAACATATACATAAGCTTAAGATAAATATCGAGAAATACAAGGGTTGTGTTTAACGTTAAACGCACGGGAAATTCGCAATCGATATATGTATATATAACTATATTAGTGCAACAAACATTTTAGCGTGTACAAATTTGTTTTCTTCTCGTTGAATGATGTTTGTTTCACGAAAACCTTTCCGTCATGAAAAACGAGATTATCTTCCTAATTATTATAATTCAAAAGACATCATTTGTGTTTTTTCAAATTTTTAATGTATTTAAGACATATAACTTGTAAAAATATAACTCATAAAAATGTAAATATACAATTACAGCAATGAAAGAAAAGATTGGTAGTTGCAATAGGTATCAAATGTTGAAAAAATTTTAATCAAATGTTTGTTGTATCAATTGAATATTTAACTAAAATTATTTCATTCAATATTTCTAGTTACTACTATAAACTGTTTTTTTAGTATTGGTTTTTTTCTACAAAACATGTACAAAGTTTTATTGAAATAATTGACATCAGATTTCCTTGTATATATAGGTGTTGCTTATTTTCGCAAAAACTCGACAGTCTCTCACGCTTCGATATATGGCACATCCGCACGAATTTGCGACGAAAGGAACATCGGCTGTAGGAGCGACACTCGAATTTGATTAATACTTTCCTAAGTAAATGCGGGCAGCGATTGATTTTCGCTCTGAAGAGAGAGCCGAGTCGTATCATGTATTCCGTGCTACAGCCCCGATCTCCCTCTCGTTTCGCCACGATATATAGATACAGCGCCCGCACGTGCGGCTAATAATAATATTAAGTTCGAGTGTGCTCTTGGAAACGCGCGGGCGGTGAGAATCTGTGCAAACACGTAACTGGCTGCCGCGTTACGCCAGGTAAATCAAACAGATGATGGAAACGTGATAAGTCCGCTTCTCTTTCGCCGCAACACGACGCGACGGATTTCTGGTGCGGCTCGATCTCGTATTCAAACCGACCTACGAGTTAATCAAAACCCAAACGCCGTCCCGAGACTCGGAAAGATTTCCCAACTTCGTCTCTTCTTGCTCTCCATTATCGTCTAGTCGTAAGTAAAGGAGGTGAACGAAGATCGTACCTTGTTCACTTCCGTTTCTGTGTTCCATTTCTTCGCGTTTAAATCTAGAATGAGGTCGTATAACTTTTATTTCGCCGTTATCGATTACGGAAAACGCAAGCTTTCGATTTTTGATATAGCTTTGTACATTCGACAATTACATTATCACAGAAGATAGCTTAAGTGAAGTAAAATGTTCGTTTCAGCAATCAATTATTCGTTAGCTTCGCCTGTATTTTATATCCTCGCTCACGTCCACACATTTGGTTTTCCTCTCTTCACTTTTACCTCGTTCTTTCCTTAGCGTGCTTCGTTGAACAAATACGTACATTCTAGTCTCGTCCTGCATCGAAGTACCTCTCGCAAAGGGGACCCCTATACTTAAAACTGACTCCCGTGAATCCCGTACTTACTCTTTTCGATGCACTCTCTCCGTACTTTCCGTCGATCCTCGGACTGCAATGTCTCGTTCCTTTCCCCCTGCTGCATAATGAATCTTACATTTGCCTCTTTCTCTCCTAGCTATTCTCATTTCACTCGTGAATTTTCGGTCTTCCTCTCTTTTTTTTCCTCTCACATAAACGTCGCATCTTCATTTTACTCCATAGACTTATTCTCAGCTTTTTGCTGCCCTTCGCATTCTCGTCTCCTTATTTCTTATCCCCGCCCTATGTCTCTTTCTCCACGAGTCGCAGTCGAGTTAAACCGAGCGCAACAACCGGTCCTGCAGACGAAAAAGAGATTTCGTCGTTGCCCCTCTCGTCCTTTCCCTTTCTCCATCGTATTTCACCTTTCTCTCTCGTCTCTATAGCGCGATTGTGCGTGGTTCTGCGAAGGAACAACGTCGCCGCCAAGCCGGGCCAGAGCTCCTTTCTTAATCTTTCCTGGGACAATCGTCTCGGCGTGATAATTTAATCCGGGAGTTACGGAATTAAAAGTTTCCCGCTGAGCGACGCACGACCGAGGACACTGTCGTTTCTCTCTCCTCCTCGTTCTCCAAACTAGTGTCCGACGTTCTCCACCTTCTCGTTTTTTCTTCTCTGACCTCTCTCCCTCTCCCCTCTTCCATCCTTTTCCATCACCCACGCGTTCTCATTTCCCATTATTGTCCTGACTATCCCTTTTTGTGAACGTAACACGAACGAAAAGTATCTTGCGACGCACGACCAGACTTCAGACTTAATTAATAAATTTGTCTCGCTTTGCCTAAATATTAGAATTGCTAATTTCCGTAAACAGCACGCTCCGCTGCAGCAGCTACTTATCTCTCCTTCCCGGTTTCTTTGAAGGCATCTCTTCCTTTAATTTCTGCCTTCTCTTATTTGAATCTTCTTCGTGTTGCGTTTTTCGCTGATCGTTGTCCTTTCGGTACGCTGAAGAGCAGCATGATTGAAAAGGAAATTCATGCGAAACGACGCTTTAATTGTTAAAAATTTCTTTTCTTAGGAATTTTCTACCTTTTCGCTATCAGATAACATTGGTCGTAAACATTCTTCGGTAAATTTTTGAATTAATAACATGGTTCGTATATTTATAAAATAATGAATAAATAAAAAAATTAATTAAAAAATAAATTAAAAATAGAATTAACATACAAGTTATATTAAATTTTTGATAAATCCTCTAACGAATTTGTGAAAAGAGGGGAAACTTTATCACTGAGACATTTTGGTGAAAAGTCATTACATAATTTTTACTTTTTAATACTGAATGTTATAATTATATTTAAAATGAGATTTGTTAAATACGCTCGAAATTAAGGAAGAAAGATTTTTTTATTTATTTACAATTTAAACATTTAATTTGCACGGACTGTTCAGTGCTTAATATTAAATATGTTTGTAATTGACTCTTTAACATTTTACTAAAAAAAAATTAATTCTTTAAAATCTTTATGGATCTTAGTGCCTAATAATATGTATGAATTTTTACAATTTTCAGTTCAAACAAATTGCGCACCGATTATTTATCGGTCTTGAAACTCAATGTTAGACTAAAACTGGAGTGTGTAATATCACAAATTAAATTGGCAAGTAATATAATATTATCGATGCTAATCAGCATCAAATGTCGCTGTCTTTATTTAGTTATGGTAAACATTTCTCAGTTCATTTTCACTTAATGGTATTTAACTGTAACATGTTTTTGATGTAAAAAAAAGCACAATCGAAAAAAATATATAAAGTTTTGAGAATGTACAGAATAAAACTATAAATCAACTACTAATTTTAATATTAGGAGTGCGATAGAACAAGTATTAATGGTAAGAGCAAGAATAGAAATTGCATGAAAAATAGAATAATGCCACTCTCGTCCTGTAAAGGTTAAAGTTAAATGTGCTGCAAGTTTATTTATTAATCTAGGTCTACAAAATTATGCATTAAGTTTGCGATAATATATTGTGATTTCATTAGGCCATATATACACTTGGACGAAGCTATTAACTGTAATTTACGAAATTGTCGGATAATATTCTAATCAAGAATATTCCGCATCAACTCTGGATGTCTCGTTCTTCGTCCCATCTCGCGTTCTTGTCCCCGTTTAAACCAAGGCCGGCACGATTAATCAAGCAACTAGAATTTCTAGTACCGACGATCTTGGCGTAATTTCTTCCTTGGTGGTTGGTACGTGGCATAAACATTTTCCAACCTCTCGGCTTCTCGAAAAGAAGGGAGCACTAATTACGCACCGCCGACATCCGCCTCCGTCGACGACTCCCGGATTATTAATATTTACGACAATTCGCGGTGTTTCCCCCGGCCGGCACCTAACTGTGCGATATACCAGAAACTCGACGACTCTTATTTTTCCGACTATTTACTGCTAGCTGTTGGCTCGTTTTCGAGCCAGATCGCGCGCGCGAGCGAGAAGGAGAGAGAGAAGGTGCAGTTATTAAAATAAAAAAGTATGATAAATAAGAATGCGAGGGAAGCGAGAGGGGGGATTATTAAAATAACAAATGCGTTGCACGAAAGCGGACGAGCTCGCCGCGTTTTTATCCGTTTGCTGGCATTTGTACTGTTTTTGCGCTTTACCTGAAAATATTTTCCGCGACACGCGCGCGAGAAACTCCTACCAGGGAAAAAAAAGCAACGCATTATATTCTCAATTACGGGCGCACAATAAATGTTAATTTTTTTCATAGCGCGAGAGAAAGTCTTTCCCTCTCTTTCAGCTGAGTTTGTCTCGATCGAATGGAGGATAAAATCCCAAATAATTGTACTTCTAATATCCTATACGGTGTTAAATTTTCATTGCAGATTGCCGTATAAGATCAGTTTCCAGAAGCGCGCTATGTTAATTAACGAGCTGCATCGACTCTCTAATCAGATGTATCTTCTGATTAGCGACACGACGCTCTTGCTGGCGTCGCCGTTCGTGTAAACACAAATCTAATTTGAACGCGTCGGGGTTGGTAGCTCGTACAACGCACTAATTATCACTAAAGGAAACTGGGATGACACATTTAATTTATAGAAGTCAAACGAATCGCCAATCATCGCGCGATGGTAACTTCATCTTAATAATTCGCGAAAGCATACACGTTTGACATTCGTAAATTAGATCAGACGATCTTTGCGCATCTCGTCATTTTACTCGTGACTGTGTCGATTCTTTTTATTTTTGCTGTTATTCCGGCGGAAAATCGATCGTCGTCGTTTTGGTGGATTTTATCGTGCTCGACGTTTAACTTTGCATTCGCGGGGCGCGTCCCAAAAATAATCCTGTTGTCGCGAGTAGGAGCAAGAGAAATATGCCGACAAGTAAACGTTCATTTGGATTAATATCGTTACACGTAACTGTTTGTCCTGTCAGGCGTAAACTCACTTCACCGTGTTTACCAGCGCGAAATAAAATACGATTTGCCCGGCGGCCATTTATTTCTCTCACGGTCCGGGTACAAAATGGTGGTCTCTGCGTGGAGATTCGTCGGACTTTCCGGAATGTGTCTTCCCCGTTAAGGAAAATGACTTTTTACTTACGTGCTCCTGGCGAGCAGTAAGGCGGAAGAAAAGCCTTGTTCCGCCATCTCTTTCATATACTCTTACTTTTACATTTTATGATAGGATTGTTTTAAATTAATTGCAAGATAAATTTCTTTATGATTATACATGTGTACTTTGTGTTGCTGATCATGTAAGATAATAGTGTTTCGAGTGGCATAATAATTGAAATGTAAAATTCACTTCTTATCTTATTCGTAGAAGTCTATATTTGATGGATAAATTAAATATGTAGAGTTAAAAAGAAAACGATTTTGCTGAAGTATCTGAAAATTTAGATAGACAGATCTGAAATTGTTGGTCCAACAAAATTATAATTTTGTTGAACCAACAAAATAATTACGTAGGAAATTCAAGCATGATAAACAATACTGCAAAAAGTTTTGATTTTCTCGCAACCAGCTTGAACGCTCTACATACATAATTATTTTGATAGTCTAACAAAATTTTTTTAAGATCTGTAACTGAATTTTTAGATATTTCAGTAAAACATTTTTTCCATATAATTTTTTGCGTCAGAAATTCTAAAAATTTTATAAGAAGAAATTTTATTATTTAAAAAATTATTACTACATGGTGTGGCAATTGCACATTATATAGCAATAATAATTAACTAGAATTATTGATGATTAATGTATTTCTGCTGCACAACCTATTTTTTATACATATTTCTTTGAAACGGGGATAAAACGTTAAAATAAATTTGATCAATTTAATCATTGTAATAAAATTCACGAAAAATTTCAGAAAGTGTAGCACTATAAATTTAATAAATAGTTACAAACCAGTTATTTTGATTGTTTCGGTAGTTTTATTATTACATGAATTTATCCCACTAATAGTAATAATTTATTATGGATAAATTAAACATCTGTATTACCTTGAAACAACGTAGGTAAGTTGTTTCGTTTTGGGAACAGTCAGCAGGTACAACTCTATTTGGAACGCGTTCAAACGTTGATGAACCAGTCTCGAAAATGCACGTTACAGCCAGATCACGCCGGCACGGGAAAATCTGACGCGGAGATAATACGCACGTACTATCAATTCACATGCGTCGTCCAGAAATATATAATCTACCTAACCGTGGAGGGGTAGGGAATAGGGAATGGACGTTAGGAGGGAACGAGATGTACCTGATCGTTGTTACATGCTTGTCGGAATATCGCGGTGAACGGGGCGCGTGCACGTAACCGGCTGTCCGACCGATCGGCGCGTTGCACTCGCGTGCGAACCATAAAGGGAGCGCAGAATTTCACGTGACTCACCGAACCTGCCTACCTACCCGACCCGACGCATGACTCATGCTCGCAATTTGCCAATTAACGAACTTGCCGTAATCAGATAGTGTCGCCTGACCCTGATCGTGCGCTTATGTTAACTGTGCCGTCGTCATGAGGTTTGCTGAGCGCGATGTTGCTAAGTGCAGCTTTGCTTCAGTTACCCCACTCTCTTTTATTAGCCTTCTCTCCCTTCCTCGTTTCTTTCTTAGCGCCCTTTCTTGGAAGTAATATCAATAAGCTAACAGGCTCGTGCGAGACGTACAAGCAAGCTAATCACTCGTTTTATTACGGAAATTATATTTGTTTTGTTTTAATTATTGAATGCGGAATCGATTCAATAATGCTTTCAAAGAAAATGTTTTTTAAATAAATACTTTCTCGATACTTTCGTTCTTTTATCTTTATTTTCTTATGGCATTCCTTCGCTTCTTTAATCTTCTTCAGTTAATAAATATGCCATCTCTGCCGCAAACCTTGGATATAAGCAACCGCGTAACCACCGTTGCATTTTATCCCGATGTGGTACCTCTTCCTCTCTAATTAATAAACCCGCCGAGCTGACGCGTAGTTTCTTGCAACCTTGGGTTACTACTAGCCTCGGCACAAACGTATTTTTTATAATTAACAAATCTACAAAGTTTACTGCAACTTCAGTCGACGTTAGCGTTTATCTTTTTCTTCATAATTGCTGGTATTCCTATGTTTTTATATTTATGCGTGTCTCTTGCGTTTTAGGATAAATCGTCTGGACTGAAATACGTTTTTAAAATAAAAAGTTGAGTTAGAATGAGGAGATAGACGAGCGAGTTTCTTTATTTATTGTTCTTACACACTTATGTTTCTGGCGTGGGTAATCAGCTCATGAATTTTAATCGCGTACAAGTCGAAGTCTCATGAATATCGATAGGCTACTGAACATCATTTTTAATTGGTCATTAAACGCGAGATAGTTATTTAATGCAATGATCTAATTGCCTAAGTTAAATTGGTAAAAATGTCGAAATTTGTAATAGTATTTGTTACATACAAGAATTATTATATGAGAACAAGAGAAAGAGATACAACATCATGAAACGGAATATCACTATATTGTTTTCAAGAGAAATTACTCTATTTTCAGCCAAAGCGGATCTTTGTGCTGAATATTTATATGCAAAGTTTTGCAAATACAATTTTCAGTTTTATAAACTGCACTTCGGTTTGTCGGATTTGAAACGCAATCGCAAATTGAAGCTGAAATATTAATATCTCCAATTAGATTGATCATCGATTTAATAACGAGATGCTAATAAGCATCTTAAAAACCTGCAAAGAACTTATTACGACAAGTATTGTCTCTGACAGGGTTTGAACCTCGACTGTGTACTGTCTATTCTCTTTAAAACTTATATTGTCATATAAGTTTTAAATTTTTTAATGTTTTTGTTCGATAGAGATAACGTATTGAAGATGAATAACTGTCATCCATGCATTAATGATCGAGATAATCTAAATATACATGTTTACTCAACGATATTTTCATTCATTTTTAACAGTTTTCTGCATACGAGATGAAAACCTTTTGAATTAACAGTAACTAAATTTAAAAATATGGAGCGAATTTATTATATTTTCTGTGGCATATATAATCTTATATGTAACTAAATATCACCGTATTGTTTGTGCAATATATTTTCCAATTTGATATCCGCTCATATTTTATCCGAGAAACTTGTGTAATACGTCGCTCACCAATAATGAAACCTTTTTCGTTCGCGACGTCTAGACGATCTAATCCACATAAAAGTCTTTGATCCTACTGGCAAACATTCGGTTGTGCTTGACAGTCGGCGTAATGTACCGTCGAATTCGCTATCGTTAAATCTCTCGCATGCCATGAATCAACAACGTCGACAGCAACAATCAACGAGCCAACAAGTGTAACGTTTAGGAGGATTATCGTTCATCATACGTTAGTCCCTGCGTTTGTACCGTCTACGTTAATAACACCTCATAACTTAGTTACTATTATGGATCTTTTGTCGTTTATTATAAGAAACGAGAAAATTCCCAGAAATTTATAGGCAATTAAACGGCGAGTCTATTGTGGCATTTTTGTCTGTGTCATTTAGACTTGCCCGAGCAATTTCAGTTATCACAATTTATTTTATTGAAAAATCTTTAATATCCTTACACCAGCAAAAGATTCTGGTTGCATTAATTGGAATTCTAGTTAAAAATGGACAAATCAGAATTTTGTGGCTGAATCTTTTATAATTCTAATTGAGATAACCAGAATTCTGATATGATTTTTCTCAATATAAGTTTAGTCAATTTTTTGTTTGGCCAATCTGTTCAAAATTCTGAATTTTTTAATGAAAAAATGATAAAGTGTCGCAGTTAATTATTTATTTACTTTTATAAAGATTTAATATGTAAGAAAAAGTTATTTTAATATGAACTTGATAATAAAATTGTTCGGTATGAATATGAATACGTTAATTATCTGTGTTTATTCTATTCGCAACTGCAACGATATGAAACTTTTTTTTTGTACAAGAATTGGTTCATTAACGAAAACATCCCTAATTACGCAATGAATCGTCATACATTGACATTTTTCGCGTGGAATTTACCGACTGCATTTATTTCGTGTTCTAAGCATAATTATAGCTGCGCTTAAATGCGCCGTGAAGCACGACGAAACAGTAATTATTCTGTTTTTGCCGGTTTTATAATCTTTGTCATCGATTAAGGGAACGTATAAAAAAGTAATTAAAACCGGCGAGAGTAACGTTGCATTATTATTACAATACGGGGTTTCATAATCCCACGATAAATGCCTATTCCACATAATCTGCCGGCTGTATTTCCGCAGCAATTTGAATACAAAGAACCGAGATAACCTGGCTCCGCTTCCCATTGTCGAGGATATATATGTATGTAACCGCCGGCTCGCCGTCGTGATACATGCGCGTATATCTATGATGGTCTCGAATTAGTTGCCGGCTGGAAAAATTTGAATAGGGCGGCCAAATTTTTGTCGGCCGCGTTACGAAGCTGCCGTTTATCGGATCTTCAAAAGAGACTTATTAGCATTCTCTCTCGCGAGCGTATATACGTAGTTAATTAACGTACCTTAATTTCTGAGATAAATCTCAAAAATTAAGATTTTTAATCTTGCTGGTCTTCTTTTGATCGTTATCGAAAGATTTAGTATAGACTGGTTTATTATCCGGTATACATCATAATTATATATTTACATTCTAAACTCTATAATGTATAATCTAAATTAAACATATTAATATGTATGTAAGCAATTAATTTAAAAATATGTTAAAAGTAACATTTAAGAGTTCGAAAAGATAAAGTGAGCATTGTTATTAGACTTTTTTCTTCAGAAATAAAAGTGAAAGGTATAATATGATAGAGATATTATTGAAACATTATCTTTCATTCTATTGTGAATGAATACAAGTCGGCGGGAATGATAGCAGCAGTTTTACAACAGTAATCTAATAAATAATTGGTTAAATACATATAGTAAATTACAGACTGCGAATAATAGTTTAAAATAGTGATTAGTTTCCTTCCGTCTCAGCTATCTGTAGAGCGACAACGATGAACAAACGTATCGCGCTGTTGTTAATTATGTAATGCATATGACAGGTGTCATTAGCGTAATACGTACGCTGTAATGATACACGTTGGTTTTAAAAGCCACTTTTGTTAAAAATTAGCGACTAGGAGCGCCGTAGCAACGTATTTTCTCGCGTTAACAGTGAAGGAAGAAAAAGAGAGTGTAATGTGAAAATGAACTGGGTGGATTCCGTCAATTTGCATTCTACGGAAATCCGCGAGTAAATGCTACCTTCTCTTGACTGCTTGGCTTAGCATATGTAAAATTTTTCGAATATCTATATAACGTAGAATCTTGTGGAATCCTCTGTGAAATGCGGCTATATTTCTAATATAATTACATTTAAAAAATACTTCAACGTGTTTTATAGATTTTACATGTATAAAAATCTTTTCTATTATTTCGTTTATGTTATATAAAATCCAATGTAATTTTAAAAAGATTTTAATTTAATAAACGGAGCGAAAGAAATCTGGAAACAAGTAAAAATTAATTTTTTATAACATTATTCCAATACATTTTATTTATGATGTTATTTGATAATACATATATTCATGTCGATATTTTTTCTGTTGCAGGTAAGCAAGCGTGTTCATATTTTCTAAGGAGCTAATTCCCTCAAAAGCTGAAGATTGATAGTGACTGGGCAAAAAGTAAGTTAATCACTCTTAAATTTCCGCGTGACGTGTAACTCGCTTAATCACGCTCTTCCACAAGAATTCTTCATTCTTTCGAAAACAGTGTTATACATATCATCCGTGGCGGTATCTAGAAAACGCATTAGTTAAAAAAAATATAGTCAATTTTAATAAATATTTAGTTGAATACTGCCAACTAAATATTTATTAAATGTAAAGATATATTTATTTGATACAAGAAATGTTAATTTGATTTAACAATCATTTTTTTGTACTGAACAAATATTTATTTACTGTACTTAAGTATAAATGTTTAGTTGGCAGGAGAGAGTATTGAACTAAATATTTATTAAAATTGACTATATATTTTTTTCAGTGTGTAGGAATGAGATATATAGAATTTGTTTTTCATTTAAAGACCTCATGCTGCCAGCAATCATCCACATTGGTGTCAGCAATTTGCGCGTATTTGCTGCAAAAGTTCCACAAATAGAAAGTTATTGTTCGGAATTAATATATAATTTATTATATCACATAAAACACTAAAGGGCGATAATCAGTTTCATTTATTCATGACGGAATGCGTCGGTTTTTGGTGACCGACACGGGATATTCGGTTAAAACCGCGAAAGTAATCCACGTAACCGTCGGTAGGCGTTACGGCACGTCGAACGCGGAGAATGTTTCACGCCCATGTAGGTACGTACCTAACGTCGCATCGGGTAAATACATAAGCCGGGGATGCGCCGGTGTGTAATAGAGTTTCGCGTGCTTTGTTAAGCGAGAGGTAGGCAGAGGCTTTTCCTGGACGGATGGGGAGGAGGCGGCGATGCTGATAATAGTGGTGGTATGTGTTGGTGTGTGCGAGGTAGACGGCGCACGGGAAAGTTACGCGAGCAGGTAACTTTTGATCTGAAAAGTGGTGGCAGGTTGGCAGGAGGATAGCCGTGGACTTGAATGGCGAAGTGCCTCGAGGGCCGTTAGATGCATTTTTCATGTCTCGGCCAAGATATACACCTAGGCACAAGTGGCAAGCGCCCCAAACTCTCTTCTCCTCACCATTCCTTTCCTCTCCTCTCTTTGCTGTCTCGCACTCACGCACGCGACGTCGTCGCTCTCCCCGTGTCCGCCTAGGCGGATAACGTTAGTCACTAGCAGCCCCTTCCGTATCACAGCTCGCTAAAAGTCTCCCGGTGATATGGAGCGTGTATTCAAACGATGTAATTTCTTCTCTGCGTCTCTTCCCTTTCGTTCACCCGGCATCTCCCTCGCCACGAGCGCATTATGCTCGTTTCTTCTTCAGTGCTTCTTCTCCGGCTTTAAACTGTTTCGGGCTTAGGCTAGGCCGATCGTTTCAGATCGTCCAGGATTTCGCCCCGAACCCCTGTCCCGTCGAGGAATTTATTATCCTCGATAACTTTTCTCGCATGCGAAGTCGCGAGGATTGCCGCTACCTATACTGACGATACGGGCGAGACTACTGAAGGGCAGAAACGGGATCGAGAATAGTACAATACTTTTAAGAGAGTTTCGGACGCGTGACGCGAATCGGACTTCTTTGCCGCGTGCATGTGTGCAGCATAAGATATTGAGTAGGTCGCTCCTAATGCTTATCTTCGATTCAGTGGCACACGCCATACTCGGACTGGATACAAACAGCTTTCCTTGTCTTTTAAGTAAGTTTAGACGAAGATACGCGTTTCCGACTTTATCGCTTTACTATATATCACTAACGTACGTGATACGCAAGTCTATCGAATTCTGTTTGACAAACTTAAGGACGGTCTCTTTTAACAACAAATTTAAGAATCATGATTCTATATTTCTTAATTTTTTATTACCCAAATCCCAGGAGACTTCTACACTATTCGATATCAAAGAAGCAACGATAACCCAATCTCTTGAATGAATATGTCTCAAATTTAATATTCTTGATAGTTAAATTGTTTTCATTAAATTAACGACATATTGAGTAGGAACAATGACAACCTACGAATAATTAAAAGTATCTCAAATTGGATATAATTTGACAGTGTTACACGCTTTTCCATTTTTGATTTTTGTAACTCGGATCTTAATCAAAATCTTCAGGTCTCAATTATTATTTACGGATAAAAAGTGTTGCTTTTGTCGAAAATCTAATTAGGGCCAGACTCGCTAGACATTTGAAAAAAAGATATAAAGATTGAAAATGGAGGTAAAAATTATAAATGCTTCTCCCTTTTATTAACAAATATTCTTTAATAAATGATTTTCTCTATCCTTTTTTAATATAATAAATCGATATATTTATTTTATTTGAGCGATCCACAATAATTATATTGAAAAAAAGCTAGATGAAGTCATTTATTAGTTGAATACTCGTTAGAAGAAAGGACAAGGGTTATTTCTTTTTTCTTTCACTTTTAATCTTTATTTCTTTTTATATCTTTTTTTCCTAGACAACTCACCCACTAGATTTCTAAAAAGAATAACTCTTCGTATCTTTAAATACCAATTACAAACTCAAAATTTTGATTAAGATTAAAGTTCTAAGGATTTAATTGAAAAACCATGTGTAGAGAGGTCTCCCAGGACTTAATGGATATTTCGTTAATTAAATTTCTAAAGTCGTTTAACTCTAATTTAACATCGCATATATCATTGTAATGAATACTAATGAATGAAAGCCGAGCCGCCTTACCTCTTATCGCGAACTCATCGAGACGTTGTAAAATCATATCGGGCGTCGAGCCAGAGAGCGACTGAAATAAAGAAGAATTTTGTGAGAGGACGAGTTCAAGTGCCAGGGTTAAGACGTAGTGGTCGCGGATGTACCCTCGGGAATTGTTCAGACTGGTTTTGGAGGGTAGAGGGGCAGAGGTAAGTTAAACGACTACAAACGAAGCTATGTTACTGTTAGACGAACCAAGACGACGATGAGATCTGCTTGAGATTTCGGACGCGTGCAGCTCTCCTTAACCTCTGCCTCGTTCGCGTTTTTTAACACGGGATCTTTCTTCCCGTTTTCGTCGTTGTCCCTCTGTCCTCTTTACGTCCCACTCTTTCCTGAGCTAGCCGGGTTTCCCCCGCCCAGTCTCTCCGCTCTGCCGATCTCTCTCGTCAAGCAGTTCCATGGCGTACTTTGCTTGCAAATCAAATTGGTACCAGGACTTTGCCCACCCACGGCGAGAATTTTTGACTTTTGATCTTCGACCATCTACTCGCGATCGATCAAGGAAACACCGGAGAGACACGGGAAAATTCGGTTATTGAACGTCAACCATTCACATTGACCCTACTTCTCTCTCTCTCTCTCTCTCTCTCTCTCTCTCTCTCTCTCTCTCTCTCATTCTCGCTAGACGTCTTTTGTGTACGTAAGTACTTCGACAAGTACTTACGTCCAAGACTATGTTCGAAGATGCCTGAGTTTCTTTGAAAACTTTAATTGCGATTTCAGTTCCGATTTGTCATTGAAATTCTGTGTCTGGTCTGAGATTTTCGGTCGCGTCTTTCGTAATTTCATCGTATTAAATACAATTAAACATCCCAGACTGCTCCATAAGTTCATAGGTTAAATTAGTGATTAATTTAACTGCCTTTGAATGTTTCTCAAATATTGGTCATATGACCAAGCCATGTAGCTCACAGAAGCATAATTTGCAAATGGAGTAACGTTCCCCGATGAGTTTACCAAAATGTAAACTTATGAATGTTTGAGTAACCTCAATTGCCATCTGCTGTTATCTTTGTTGCTATTTCTGTATATTATTAAATATTGCAGCATAGCAAACTATATAACTTCATAGTGTTGATCTGGCTGTCTATCTGTCCGTCCCATTATTCGCCTATAAATGTTTTTTAAAAACAGATTAACTTTCTCAAATTCTGTTTCGGCAATATTTATTTACGAACCTTAGCTCCATCGAGGTAAAGTGTAAATTAAATTAATTGATTATAAAGGGTCTCAAATGTCTAGGTTAATTTTAATGAAGTTTTTTACAATCGTTACAGGTTTCTCGTTGCACTACCTATATATATATATATATTTATTTATTGCAAAGAGTTTATTTCATTCTTCACAGACGATTACAAAATTTTATTCATTCTTTATCTTGTCTCTTCTATAAGTCTTCTTATCAATAAGAATTTTTCACTTTTCGCGCTGATTATTCATTCACGAATCTCATTCCCTTCGTTCGGATCGCGCCATTCATCGTCGTGCATCTTCAGTCATGGATTAAATGGGGTCGCGAACGTTACAAACGACTCTTTCGACGTGCGATCATCTGCGATGGGCGAAATTTTGCCGGATGTCTTCCCCGAGACTCGGAGGATTTGTCGAAGATGAAGAGATCTAACGTCGGCATTAAGACTCCAACTTTCTCTTGGACGTCTTTTCGGACACGTAGCACCGTCCGCCTACTCAAGTCTACCGCGTCGTTTTTCTCACAAAACTTTCGGTCATCCTACTTCATTCGTCTGCACTTTTCCCTCGCACGCACCAATAGGAACATATATGCACCTAGTGCACTAGCTCACGATTCTACCAATGATGAACACCGATAGCTGAGGAACAATGAAAGTTTTACCGAATGTTCGGGGATCGGGGACTCTCTCGTATGAATACTTACGAAGAAGTATGGTCGAGCGAGGAGGCGAATTCTCGCCGGAAATTTACCCGAGAGATCTTCTGCTCCGCTAAAAGTACGTTCTACGTGGCTGCTTCCTTTGCCGTAATGTTAATCTACTGACGCTCCTATCTCGCGATAATCCGGATTGCGTTGAAGAAGAGGGTTGTGGAAAATTAGAATAGTTTGAGACAAGAAACAGGATGAATATATCAGGGGATGCGGATCTTATAAATTTTGTAAGAAATCGTTTAGTATGTATAATATTATAAATTGATCATTATGATTTTTTTATTTGTTTTAATTATTTATTTTTTTACGTAAATGTATTTTTTTACGTAAATGTATTTTTTTACGTAAATGTATTTTATATATGATTGATGAATATTTTATTTATAAATTATCAAATTTAAGAGAGTTGTTTAGAATTAATTTTATCAATAAATATGAATTAACGCTAAATTAATTAATTATCTTGATAAATTAACTTCTTTTTCGTAATGATTACTATTGGAGAGCACACTTTTGAAGTTTGATGTAAACCTCTTGAGGAAGCACCATTGTAAATCGGTTAAAAAGTATTCAAGTGGAATAAGGAGAGCTTGAGTAAGTTTGGAGACAGTTTGGCTATCGTTCTTGGTACAATTGCATAGGAAAAGAGCTCCGAGAGCTTTCTAGAATGACTTCCTCCATTCGCAGAAAGAAGTCTGGTACGATCTTGGGGTTTAGATGTCGTGCAGCCCGATAAGGAGACTATGATGGTGGACGGAGGATGGGCGATGGTAGGCAAGGGAAATAGCAGCTGGGGGGGGGGGGGGGGGTGGTACGAGGCACCGGTCTCTATCTATGTTAATTACCAAGGTGAACGTAAATCACGATCGCCCAGGTGCCGGCCGGCAAAGTAGGTAAGTTACCCCCGTCTCGCGCGAGACGACGTTGGCCGCGGGATAAAAGCCGTAATTAATTACGCAATTACCAGGTCCTACTTAAAGATAAAAACCGTATTTTTCGCTTCGATGCGGCTTACCGACAGCCACATTGCTCTAACCAGTCTTTCGATTCTCGTCTTCTTTTTTTTTTCTCTCAGTCGCTTCTTCTTCTATCTTTCTCCGTTCTATTTTCTACTTGCGCCGATTTTCGAGTGGCAAATCCTTTTGGGTTCCGCCGTCTGCAAAGGATGCACGTCTCCACCTTTTCGCCGACTCATCCCACTTCTCTCTCCTTCAGTCTCGTCCCGTTCCTTCGCTTCTTCGCTATCTCACGGGCCGCGTATTCCTGCCGGTCTTTTTGTTACACCCGTTTTCCCAGGGATCCCTGATTTAGAGCTCATTTTCGTCGGCCGAAAGCTGTGCCGTTCTCACCCCTGAATCAACTTTGCGCCCTCCACAAATCACCGTCGAACCATTACGCTTTGCTCTCTCTTTCTTTCCCCCTTTCCTTCTCTCTCTCTCTCTCTCTCTCTCTCTCTCTCTTTCTCTTCCTCTCTTATTCGCTCTTTGCGCTACTATTGCATTGTGAGTACGTCAGGCGTAGGTAGCTTCAGGGGCGAACGAAAATCTTCGAAGAAAGACTATCGTAAAAGAGACTTGGAAATAACGTGATCGATCGGCGGTGAAATCAATGAACTACTTGAATTCAAAGCACGCTATTCCAACAGAAATAAAGTTTATATTTTTATCTTTTAATTATTTTTAATTTTTATCGTAATTGCATTGTTTGAAGATAAAGAATAGTAATTTCTCAAATCTCATAAGCACTGTGCCAAAAATACACAAATTTTTAAATTGGATTGTAAAAGCAAGATTTTTATATGTGAATTGCTTTAAAGATAGCGACACACATGCTGCACTTCGATATTACTTTCTTAAGTGGTGCAACGTAGCAAACTTTATAGTTTCATAATGTCACGTCCATTCGTTCAATTGTCCGTTTGCAAGATTTTCGGAAATGGTTTAACTTTTTCAAATTTTGTTTTCGACAATAAATATCCAAGGATCTTAACTTTATTGAGGCAAAATCAAATCAGTTAATCAATTGATCGTAAATGAGTTAAAGGTCAAATGAGATTTTCAATAAAGTAGGGCAAAGCAAAAGAAGTTTAAAATATTAATTTTTAAGAGTTGAAATGTACCATGTATATATTCTAATATTTTTAACAAAGTTCTTCCAATATAGTTAAAAATTTTTCACTATATATCAATACTGTACATCCTAAATCAATTTGAAGGCGTCATGACTTCTTACACATTTATTGTCCCTGATTCCGGACCCTCCGTCCGAACTCGTGTTACGTTACAGCATAATATATCGTCGTCCTGGGATCACCATCGTAATTATCCTCTAATGCCAATTCATAAGAGCGTCGGCCATTTTCAAAGCCCCGCACGTAACTCTAGGAGAAACACGACGATAGTACACTCTCACACTAATGCAACTTCGGTCACTACAGTGGCATTTGGGCGCACATACACGAACTTTGTTCCCTCTCCTGGGACCAATATACGTGTATCGTTCTCTACGATAAGAGGCCACGAACAGCGCAAGGAGAGACGTCTTGATTCCTCTCGCCGAATTTTCTCTCTCCCTCTCTTTTTCTCTTTCTCTTCCATCTTTCCTTTTTCCGCTCCCTTCTTTCCGCTGCGATTTTCGTTTCCGGACAGCTAATCAGCCGACGACGACGCGGCACGATTACCTAAACGGATTTAACGGGCCCAGGACGTTTAACTGAGGCAGCGCGAGTAAAGACGACCGGGCCAGCAATTCGAGATACCTTTCGGCAGCTTCGAGGAAAGGAGAATCGAACCGAGACTCGCCTCGTGGCATTTCTGATGTGGCCATCGGTGCAGGCCATGAATCTTTCATGCGTCAATCGTTCCTCGTCCCTTACTTTTTTAGCTACCCACGTCTCTTCTCTCTCTCTCTCTCTCTCTCCCTCTATTCCTTCTCATTCTGCACTCCCAAGTTGCCTTTCGTTGCTCTGTAGAAATCCCAGCGAATCGAGCGACGCTTCGAGTTATCAGTCAGCAGAATCTGTCAATCGCTAGGGTAACGTATTCCAGCCGGCACCATTGCCACAATGCTACCGACGCGTCGTAGCGATTCTCGTGATCCATTTCTTATTCTTCTTGTACTCAGTGTCTCCCCTTTTGCTTGCCTCACGTTTGGTTTCTTCGCCCTATTCGCTTCGTATTTTTATACTCAGGCTTGGACTCACCTCGCGCGCTCGTAAGGGAATTGAAGTTTAATGGGGATTGACGCGTAAAGCTGATCTCCGACTATTTCTTTCAATTTAATCCTGTTTTCTGTAATTCGTGTTGCATTACGCGAAGCAATGTTGCCTCACGTATGAAGTGATTTTGCTAGTAATTGCTTCCGTGTTGTGTAAGATGGTTCATTATTACCAAAAAAATTTGCAATGCTAATTTTGTGCTCCGTATTTAGAATGATACAATTTAAAGAGTTCGTGGAAGAATAAAAATCTAATGAAGATACGTAAAGCTTTTCTAATTCTAAACGCTTCTTTTCAATTGAAATTAATGGACTTGAATTGAACTTTACTTTTTTGAAACCCGCAGGAAGTTAACCAACATTAAACATTGGTGTAATTACTTAAATTGCTATCTATTTCTATTTTATGTGAGTGCTAGCATTAACGTTGTAATTTTTATCGAGTAACACCTTTTTTATTTGACTTGTATTTTTAAAATCTTGGAGATGAACAAAAAGTTTTTCCTCTGCACGCTCCAAAAGAACCAACAGCCCGTAAAAGTCTATTTCTGTTTGCTAATGCGTCGCGGATTTGTTGCTTCAATAACGAAAGTGCAACATCTCGTTGACTTCTGAATTATTCAGGCGTTATCGAGCCTTACGTTTTACATTGCCACTCCGGTGCCGTAATGGAAGAAATGGCGGACATTCCATGCCAACGGAGGAAGCTAGAAAAAGTCGCTCTCAATTAAACATCACGCTTTATTCCGGTAAGCTATCAGGCTCGACCTCGCAGCCTTTCGACTATTCCCAAAAGCAGGACCGGCGCTTTTGCTGATTGCATATAATTAAAATATTTATACATACCCGTCTGTATAATCGCGATATTACAATTTATAATGTCACTCATAATTTATGATATTCATTCGTATATTGTCTGTTATGGAACGAGCGGATTAATATTAATATTAATAGTGAAGCGTCATGAACCACGGTGCACGAGTCGAAACAATACGTTGGTGAACCATTTAATCAAGCCGTGCGACTAATATTTACACTTTAGCCCCTCAGTCTTTGGCAAATCCTGTGTACATCGATTTTTCCGTGGTTAATTCTACGTCATGAAGATCGAGGACTCTCGTGACTTGGACGACCTGATGGTGTCGCCTTGCTTGGGCTGCTCTCGTTCGCGCATCTATTTTCGTTTCCTCTCATCAATCTCATTACGGCTTGCGAGACGTTGGGGCAAATGGGGGGGAGGGGGATTGTCGTCCTCAGGAGAATGTAATATGGATCCGGTCCTACGATGCTTCTAATCGCAATTCTACGGAGCGTACGAGACACCGACTTGAAATCCGATTCGAATTCGCAGGGGGTGACGAACCTACGGGGGTAGCGATGGGGGCAAGCGGGGGCAAAGGTTGAGGGGAGGGGTATGGTCGGCCCCAAGGCTCATCGTTCATTCATGGGGCATTTACTCGGTATCCCCGTAAAGCCGACCTCCTCCCGGCCCTCTCCCGTCTCCATCCTTCTCGCGCCCTGTGATGGCACACCGGCAACCCCTTGTGCCTCCTTACATCATTCTCTTGTCCGCTGGAATGGATCGGGATCAGGCGGATATAATATCTTCCTCGAGGATTCATTTTCGAGCGCCGTTGACCACGGAACCGTTGCGCCGCGTTACGCCGGAACCTCGGCGACGTGACAACTGCAATTCGTCTTGCGTAAAGCACCATTCACAAGGCCATTACTCTTGAATTCGGAAGTCCAGCAAACGAAACCCGCCATTGTTTTGCTGACCGTGCTGTCCCGAGATTCGTGCCAGACATGCGGGTGTCATACGTTTGTATCAACGTTTATGTTATGAAATTATCACTTAACTGCTGCAATTTATCTTGTGTCTACGACGTTGTATTGTACATTATAATAAGCTGACCTGATATTTCGTTCGAGATATTTGTACGTCTAGAGATCTTTTAATGAAATCTTAACGTTTCTGAATGCATTATATACCAATTATATAGCAATAAAATAATTAAATTTATGTAAGATATTCATTGGAAAAGAAATTAGTTTTTTTTATTATGCATTTAACAGTTTGTATACAAGAGACCTTCGGTAAAAAGAGACTTTTGTAGAATTCTAGGGTCGTAAAGACTCTATATTTGTAGCAGCAAGTGAGGAACTTTGCGTTTTTCATTTCTACTGAAAAATTTGATGTTCTTGTGTTACAACTCTCTTGCAGTAAGTCACAATCCTTTGTACGTTGTGTCTCGCGACCGGTACTTTTTATCGTGGCTTTCTTAACAGCTTGCTGGGGGATTTTAGTGCTTGTAGCGGCGGCAGAACAGGTAGGTGTAATATATTCCTGGAGGATTCATTTTCCAGTGCGGCTGACCGCGGTCGTCCGCTCTCTCTGCAGGAACTTTGGCCACGTAACAACTGCAATTCGTCTTGCGTGAAACATCGCGCCACGTCGTACTGAATAGTTAGCCACCGGATTCGGGATACCTTAAACGCGAAATTTGCAAAACGCCATTCCGCCATTTCCCCAGTTTCTTATTTTTTCTAATTCGATAAAAACCGTAGTTTCTGAAAAACATATACGTTCGCGCCGGGAATTAATCCGGTTTAATTAGAACCACACATACGGAAATTGCCGAAATAATTATTGCAGAATATTTTACGCGAGGGAAATGAGATAATGAAGCAATTAACTCGGTAGTGTCAACAACGAGGCATTAACACGGTATATTTTGTGGTCGCTGGAAACATATTTAATTGCAAATTTGGCAATAGCTTTGAATGTGGAATAATGAAATACTTTTGGTTTCAAATTTTGTCAATAATGTATACATCGAGTTGATTTATTTCATATGTAATAACATATGCAGTAAATTAATATATTTATAAAAGTAATAGATATACATATATATAACTGATAAATAAATTTTTGTTTTATTATTAGAGGAAGCCTCATCGATCCAATTTCGATTATATATTTTTATTATAATTTCCATATATAATTGAAAATTTATACATATTACATGTGTATAAACTTCATTATCTATGGAGATTATAATAAAAAATGGAAAATTTATTATTTATCCAAGATTATATTTTTATTATATTTCATTAATTGTATTTTTTAATTCATTTTTAGAATTTCTTTTAATTTTTCATCATTTTACATGATTCTCTCTAAATAAGTTAGATTAGTATTTTATACGTTCTTAAATGTCTTTTTGACATTGAGATCTCTCATTTACGCTGTGAAAAATATTCGGATCAACCGGACGTAATATTTTCTTTTAGAAATCTTCTTTGGGGGTAAACTTGCCCCAGTCGGTGTGGCGCGCCCGAACTTCCAACGCGTGACAACTGTAATTTATCTTTCCGACCCAAAATTTCGTGGCTCATTATTTACAACTGTATCTGTGCCCGGAATGAAATTCGATAAATGGCTAGTGGTAACGATGAGATTGCAATTTATCATAATTGCGCGATAGCAGTATTTATCGTATCGTGCGGCGTTTAGCTATCGATAATTTCAGCAGAATATCGATATGCAAATACTGGTTATTTTATTTATAGTAAGTAGTAATAATTGACTTTGTGACATACTAATATGATATTATAACTAAATAAATATACTAATAATTTGATAAACAAAAACGTATTAAACAATTTGTATGCGATATTATTAATATTATTATTAAAAATAAACTTTTGCATCTTTTGTATATTAATATTGCGTAAATATTTCCAGATCATATAATAAAAAATTAACAACAATGTTAAAAGTAATAACTGTAAATATATTTATAAATTTTAAAAAATAAAATTTGTCAAACTTTATATCTATAAATTTGAAAGTATTGTTATCTAGTAATATCAAATTATTAATTCTAATTCATCAATTTCAATTCATTTAACGTTAAAGATTTAATTCGTCGAATATTTACTAATATATTAAATTATTACAATAAACAACCACAAAATATTACTAGAATCGTATAACAGTCAATACAAATATTACCTACAAAATATGCATCATTTGTTACTGTGAAGCGCAAAGGAATTCCTTCGATTTATCGACAGAATTATTCGACGAAAGAATGAAATAGGTGGTCGGTGTAAAGTGTTATAACTTCTAGGAACGTGACTGCTCAATTGCCCTATCCATCGAAACAAATCAATTCTGGGTCTTCGTATTTGCATTTTATGCAAAATGGTTATTAAGCGTATATACTATTTTACCAGTCACGATTGTGTACGAGAGAATCTTCTCTAATTCTCTAGTTATTTTTTTCTAATAAGTATTCTATTAGAATAGAATTTGTTAGATAAGTAAATTTAGAAAATATTAATTTTATACACATATATATTTTATGATAAATATTTTATTAGAATTGAAATTTTATCGAAAAGGAATGATGAAGTAACGGAATTAAAAAAAGAACACATGGTGACAAAAAGAATAAAAGAATCAATATTATTCTGTGAAGAACAAAATTTTGTAATTTATGAATGTAAAATTTATTTATAGTAAAATTTAATATTTTTTATATGATATATGTAATTTATAAACTATTGGCAGTTTAGTCGTTTCATTATTCAAAAGTTCAACTCTGAATTAGTCTCAATGAATCTCGTACATGAAAAAGAAAAGTATTTTAACTCTGTAATTTCTGAATTTCGAAGAAATTATTTCAATATTTTAAAAAATAAGTTTAATAAGCAAAACTGAAGATTAATTTTATTTACCGCAAGACTGCAGGACCAATAATCAAGAAATATAACGACGGTAATGCGATAATTATCATTCTTCTTTTACCGCAGTACGGAAGATACTGAAAGTAGAAAAATCTTTGTGACTCAATTATTGGATCCTCATACCTCGATTGGCGATGGTCGGGACGATATGAAACCCGGAAAGTGCAACCCCCTCTTCTGTTACTCTCGTTGCATTCGAGCGACCGCGCGGTGAAACGGCACTCAGATCGAAGGTTATTATAAATTCCAATCATAGAGAACCTGATCGATAAGCCGCGAAGCTTCAAAGAAAATTATAAGTTGCGCATCGTGGCTCACGGCACGGCGGCAGAGGGAGGGGTTCAGGAGCTATATGGTGGAAGTTGGGGGTGAGACAGGTTGGAGAGGGATGAGGTGGACCGGGTCGTAAAGCCATGAAAGCGCCTCCAACAGAACGGCATTGCTGGCAGCTTTTAAAGTTAATAAATTCGTCGGCTTGCTTTACTCTTCCGAACGTTTTCTCCCTCATCGGCTCTCTTCCCCCCCCCCTCTCTCTCTCTCTCTCATCAATGTTGTCTTCCTCGTTTTTATTCGAGCCGAACGACCATGATAGAAGGAGAAAGAAAGTGAAAGATTTAAACTTAGTTTAAACGGGAGAATGGTCTGACCGAATTTAATAATAACCCCTCGATAATAAATCAAGCTTATATTTAGTGCCGCGTCCTGCTGTATTAACCATTTCGGACAAGTACCAGCTCCTACCTCCGGAGAGAGGCGGGTAAAACTTCGCTGTGCCGTCGGCTCGATTGTGGAGAAGCTAGCATAAATGGTGCACGGAGGTGTAATCTCGTACGCGAAGTTATCTGGGCGCGGTATTGTTCAACATATTGCGTTATGCTTATGCATTCGCTGTCGTTACACTGTATACATTTCCGTGTTTCATTAAGTTAATTAATGCGCGTTATATAGATATCACAGCGCGACTCCGATTCCTCCTATTCACGTGTTGGGCGTGTCTGGTTAAATATTTTGCTTGTATCGGTTTGTCCCGGAAAATCGTATACTATTATTAAATCGCGCTTCAGATGAAGCGAATCTTTTAATTCTCCATGTCGCACACTTTTTGATGTTTCTTTTTTCGATTTGGACTGTATAATTGACGCGTAAAATTTATGATTTTTCTTGATCGACATTTTGCTAAATTGTGAGTTAGTTAAAAAAAATTTACTAGGTTTTTGTAGTGTTTTTTCTTTTATTTTTTATTTGTTATTTATGTATTTATTTGTTATTTATCCTGGTATGCTTCTTATTACTTCTATAAGAATATATAAATTTTTAATCCAAATTTTTTATTTTACGAGACCTAATGTAATCATTTTTCTCGTGATATAAATTTGCGTATAGCGTACTGTCCCCTTTAGCACTTTTCTCTTGACACGTTGAAAAACTTGGTCGCTAACAAACCACACCCATACTCAACCCGGAAGGACCATCAGGTGACCCTACTCGGTCTCCCCCGCTCTTTGTTATACGATTATTGCCGTAATACCCAGGTGGACTTGCCCTTCGTAATCGTAGCCGAACCCCATCCGCTTACTCTTATATGTCGCTTGTAAATCGTGTTCGTAGAACGCGTTATACGTCCCCATTCCATGAAAGCCACTGCCCCAGGACAGAATATTTAACGTATATGTGTGAAAATGCGCAATTTACTACCGCGAAAAATCTTTGTTCACACGAATTTGCACTGTGAACTCTTTCAATAGTAAGAATAATAGGAATTAACGATAACACGTTTTGATATTGGACGTATGATTGGAAGAATTTTTTTTTGTTTCTTTCTTTGCTCCGAAATATTTCGATAGATATTTTCAATTGATCAAAAATATTATTAAAAGAGATGAATTATGTAATGTGATAAATATTTTCTATACGTACACCTCTGTGTGCAATCAGTCGTTATGGAACCACGCTTGAATTAATTAATAATTCTAAACGTGCAAGAGCAATTCACCGGCCGGAAATTTTAATTAGAAGACTCCCATGGGTGACAGATTTCCGCGATTCATACGGGACTTGACAAAAGCGCGGAATGCAATTTTCCCTCACTTTAGGATCGTTGAAATGGAGCCTCAAAATTTCACAGACCACTTCCTTTGATTCCCCAGCGAGTTGATGCCTCGGTCATATTAATATTAATCCGCAGTTCCCCGACGTGTCGATGATAGGTACATTACGACGTACATATCTTTTTAATAACTTTCCCTGCGGAGTAGCGCGACATGACCGACCTTATTACGTCAAACGTCGACGCGGCGCCATATGAAAGTCAAAGTGTAATCGTAAGAAAGTATCATATCGTAAGTATACGTATCGGACGTCGCGTCGGCGTAAAGAAATATTCGGGGTTATATTTCAATCCGCCAGAGTACCCACTTTATGTACCTACGTCTCATTCGGCCGGGGACCACGGATGGATAACCGACGGGGCGGTGGGCGGTGCGGGAAAGGATGGAGAAGGGCGACGGAGGCGATATTTTATGGGTACCGGCTTTTATTGCGCGAGACTTTTAGGACATCTCTTAAGGGAGGCGTGTTTGTAGTATTATCAGTAATGCGGGACGTCATCTCAGGTATCTCATAGGGCTTCGTCCTAGTACCGTCTTAGGAGTCTGTATCACGTACGTATATGGCTCTCGTTCAGAGATTCAGTTAGGAACTTTTTATATTCAACTATTCAATTTCAGAAAATTACGTAAGTTCTTCTTGGACTTAGGAGCTTGACTAAAAGGAGTTCAAGTGGCCAAATCCAAAAGTCGTACAAAGATTCAAAGCGAAATTAATTTATCTTTTATAGCTATATAATGCTTCTATATTTTTAAACAATGGTGCAATTAACAATGTTTTTAATAAGAAGATCGAGCATATACATACACACATAGTGTTATCGTACATCAATTTATTTTAATAAAATTATGTGATTTGTAATTTCTCTTATAGTAGATTTTTGAATTGCTTTAAAAGAATTGGATTATATTACAATTTTAATTTTTAGACAAATGAAACTTTTATTTATGTACAGCGGCTTTATGATAATGTCAAATACATCGAATTTAAGCATAATCCATAATTTCGAAAGCACTTTTTCCAATTTTGGCATTTTGGCACATTAGAGATCTTATTGTCCGAATCAACTTTATATAAATGATGTGCATCATTTTTATAAACAATTTTATCAATTGATATACATGACAAGGCAACCTAGAAGGTTTGTAAAGACACTCATTAATGTTTAAGAGTAGGAACAATAGAACAAAGTTGAATTTAATTCTTTATTAAGAAATCGAGCAGCAAGAAAAATACAAAATCGATATATTAAATACATTAATTATGTAACTAATAATTTACTCAGGAAAAGATAGCAATTACACATGTTTCTGAATATTTCGTTCTATTAAAATATGCATTATTTCAACAAACTCTCGCCAGAATTGTAATGACTACATTGAGATTGAATATAATATCATCACTTGTTATTGCGAATACAAACAAAACTTAACCGTCTTTGTTAAGATATCATTTACCTTCCGTAACGAGGAAAGGCAATGAGTGACGATAAGAAGAAGAGCATGGTAGAGAACGAGGGAGACAGAAGGAAGAAACAGAATCGAACTCTTTCACTGATGCATTAACCGCAGCTGGTGTAACGAGATACCATCCGAGTTAGCAGACGCGGCACGATGGCTGTTCTTCGTGAACTTTGAATCAGATTTTAATTAAACAAAATTGCGAAATGATATTTCACTATCAGCTATAGGCGTAGACGCCGCTCTACGGCTAGTAGTCAGGTGTCCGGACGAAATTAAGTTTGATCCGCCTTCTTTCCCGGCAGCTGCGGCGGCCGACCAGGTATAATTTCTATTGTAAGTTTGCGTATTGCTGTTACTGACGACTTTACATCGCGATTTCATCGCGATACCGTGATAACGGGCGGGAAATCGACGATGGAAATAGAAGCAATCGGTTTCAATAAATATCCCGTCAGGATTGTTCTTGCCTTTCTTTGTTTAACCTTGTGCAGCTGAAATTTCTTCAGTAATTAGGCAAGAGATCGGATATATAAGAGAAGAGCAGATAATTAAAAAAGTTTAACTAAAGAAAATTGTAGATGCGTGAGAACCTAATAAACTTTGGATAAAAGTATTGAGCATTTAATAAACTAGTTCGCATTCGTGCAGATAAAGTGAAACAGTAGTTCCTTTAAATATCCTATAAGCAATTTAAATTAAAGTAAAAAAGAAAAAAAGGATAATTAATTCATATTAATATATATAGTAAAGTTTAATTCCGGTTACCTCAATAAATGATAACTGAATAAAATGACAACTAAATAATTATTTTCAACGTTGAAACGTTTGTCTGCTTATGCCATGCTGGCAAAATTTAAGTCTAGTCATTAATTTAAAATCATCTTAACAGACTGCTTTTCTGAGACGTCTTATTTTAGTAATTACTATATAATAATGTCTTACGATCAATTTCGCAAGTTACAGTGGGTCGTTTGAAACTGCAACGTAGGCAAACAGGTGCTTCGCCCGGTGTTATTTAGATTGATTCATCATGTTTCTCCGCAGCTGCAACGTCGAAGAGCGCGCATGCGTCTATCGTGATTCCCGATGTAACTCTGCTTTTCGAGTTTCCCCTAAAACTTTGCATCAGATACGTGGAAACGATATAGCGACATATTACACGCGCCATTGAACTATGCGTTATCAGCATAGTTTGCGTTCGAGCGTATCATTTGCAATTCAAGACACCATAAGCGGATTGGATCGTCTGAAAATATGCTATCGAATCTATTTTACAAGTGTACGAGATATACAGTACCGAAACAATATTATTGCAGCAACGTTTGCAAATATTTCTAGAAACGTACGTTGCAATGTTGCTGTAATTATTAAGATCCTAGTACATAAAAATACTTAAGCCATAAGACTTAAGCAGTGAAGAAATCAACATGGATTTGCTATTGCTTATGGTCTTACAATCTCTACTGTGATTCATTGATTTACTTACTGCTTAAGTCTTATTGTCTTAAGTTTTTTTATGTGCCATGGCCTTTACTGGAATGATCTGTGCTGTATAGAACTCTTAACATTGTTGGTTCCGAATAGAATTCAAGCGCAGTTGGAAATGATTTAAGTTTAAAATATTAAATGTTTTCATAGTAGTACGCGTATGCTTAGTCATAAATTATCGTGCACGTCATACGGTTGAAGACGTCAACGTCGAACACTTGCCCTGCGTCAACAGTCATCAACATCGCGCCAGTTGAGTTCTCACGGAGCAACGGATCGTTAAGCCGATGTCACTCGGGCATTCAAGCGCGATTTAGCGTTTCGCGTTTTGCGTCTTGCGTGCAGCTGCAACCAGCTGCCATAATTTCTATCGCGACACTTCGTTTCGTCGCCCGTTGCACTAACGACTGCCTTCGCAGAAGCCGCTAGCACAAGTCGGTACTAGAGGTGAGGTGACCCTTTAAAAAAACGCAGGAAACGGTTTACGACCCTAAAAATGTTTTATTCATGCCGCGCAGAGACTCCCACCCGTTTCACTAAACGCGCACACCGTCAACGTCGTATCAAACTTCAACTATAAGCCTGGCTGAACTCGAGTTTTCCGAAATGCGCCGGGCATGTGAAACTAAGGTCGTGGGCGGGCTGACCCTCTCGGCGTGTATCTCTCTCACGTTTCGCCTCGATATATCGTACGCAAGCTCTCGCGACTACGGTTGGCAAATGTATTTTTCTCCTGCCTTGTCTTGTTTGCTTACTTAGCCGATAAACGCTCGAGCAGCTTTGTGACGTTTCTGAAGGACCTTTAGTTTCACGATTTTGAACTGTGATCTTTGAACTTTTATATAGTGCCCTATAATTTCTGACTTACAATGTGATATAACGATAAGAAAGGTCTCGAAAAATTATGTAGAAAACTTATTTATGAATTTTTATTTTAAGCGGTAATTTTTTTGAGATAATAAGGGATTAAATATACGTAGCTTAGTTTACAGACCATGTTTACATGGTTGCCACCATGAGTCACGCATGCGGTAATATTAATGAACGCTGATAAGCGTGCACTTCAATGCTCTCGTTAACACTCGTAGGTAACCATCTAAACGTAGTCTATAATTTATCACATTTAAGAGGATGCTAAAACAACAGCTGAATTTGATCGATGTCAATAAAACAAGTTGTTAATTTCAAAGTAAAACATTACGTACATTTCTTGCTCTGCTATAATATATTCTAAATATCGCATGAATGTTAGGTTATATATTCTTAGATTTTTGCCAAAATCATAATTTTGACTTTGAAGCTTACAAGAGAAGTAAACGGAAAAGATTTATTAAAAATTTGATCAAATATAATTATTGTATCAGTTGTAATTTAAAAAATAGAATTAGTATTGATATCAATTCATTTTATTGTGCATTTAATCGTGCAGGATAATGGACATAGAATAATAGATTTTGGAAGTAAACTGATACCTTCAACAAGATATTCACAAATTAATTATGTTTCATCGAATAATATTATCGTCGAATGCATTGCAAGCTGTACAACAACCTCTTTATTTTCTTAACGAGCTACGGGATATAACGATGATTTATACACATACGCGAGATACGTTGCCAAGTGCGCCGGGGCTTAACATAATGTGACGTTGGGGGATTTAAATAATTAGCATAATGAGGTGAGCGAGGGTACATGGTCGACGTCGCCTCGCGTGCCTCATTCGAAGACGGGCTCAGGGAACAGGAGGTCCCCCTTGGCTGAAGGGGGTTCCAATTTCAAACCTGAGCACCGTGGTTGTTGAGGCGGCCCAGAAAGGATGGTCCGAGCCAACCGGCCCTTAGCAACCTCCGTCTCGTATTACTAATTAATTATTCACAAGTTTACTCTGCGTTACACGAAAATTTACGCCGTTCATCCTCAGCCATGTACCCATTTGTTTCAACTTCAGCGCGTTGATTTGGACTTTAAAGTCATATTTTTGTTTCCGACGAATTAGCTTCTTGACGAATTTGTATCTACAAAAGTTTTTAAATATCAGATAATATTTTTTGTTTAACAATAGAAGAATCTTTATTGATCGTTCCTATTTTTTAGATTAATGTTATATTTTTGTATAAAGGATTGATAGGATTTTGAAATTTTTCGACTGTTCAATAATTATGGTCTTCATACTGTGATGAAATATTTAATTTTTCATTATGTCCGTTATTTTCATACTAGTTTATTTATTTGGTACTTTTAAGTAAGAAATGTTGGTACTTCTATTGCTAAAGAATGTTCAATCTGATTCATTTTATCTTTTGTATTAACACTGTAATACTTTGTTAATAAGTATATATATATTTATGTGCAATATTTTTTCTGTTTCAGGTAAGCATGTTTGTATATCCTAGAAAGCCAGTTTCTATGAAAGCCATCGGTTTGACAGTGACTCGACAGAAAGTAAGTTAATTACTCTCGAAATTAGTGTGCCACACAACATGCTCGATCACGCTCTTCCGGAGGAGCAAAATTCTTTTTTCGGTTGACAGAACGTCGTATTGCACGATGTCATCTCATCTGAATGGAAGGTGCTCGGCAAGAGACAGCGAAGCTGAAAGTTGCGTGGCAGTCGAAAGCGAATTCTCCCCCTCTGCCGTCGGATATTCCAGCCATGTTCGTTAATTACCGCGAAGTAACATGGCGTGAGTAATAATAGTTTTGCGACTCCCGTGAACGGGTGGCTGAAGGATCGGGGTCGGGGCCAACAATAGCGGAGTTAATTAGCTCCCTTGTCATTTTGTAGGAAATAGGGAAAAACTAGCCAACTATAAATCACTTCGTGCACGTTGGTAAAAAGGCTCGACGGTCTGCGTCGC
Source organism: Trachymyrmex cornetzi (assembly GCF_001594075.2). Taxonomy (NCBI): domain Eukaryota; kingdom Metazoa; phylum Arthropoda; class Insecta; order Hymenoptera; family Formicidae; genus Trachymyrmex; species Trachymyrmex cornetzi. Next base: position 3,269,896 of record NW_017299892.1, on the reverse strand, counting down.
GCTTTCGAGCATGGGTATGCAGAGCAATGAGCTCGCATAGCGGAACTTACTCGTCGGTCGAAGTTTCCATCAAGTCACGGATTTTTCGCTATTTTCGCTACAAGCAGAGGGTATATATACAGGGGATATTTAGGAGGTTGCGTTAAATATTTCAGGGATGTACTTTGTGATAGACGTATGTTGCTTATGAATAGGCGTAACAGACGCTGTCTGGAAAATTTTAACCCGAGGTGTTTCCTTGAGATGTCCTTTGTTTCAAACAAAAAACTGTTAACCATTTTTTCTTGAGTTTTCTATTAAACATTGTTCTTTATAATATTTGCGAAACCTGAATGTTGATTAGCAGCTGTTGGCGTATTAATAGATTGACGCATTGCCATTCCACCTCTGTTGTACAAAAAAAAAGACTTGATGCACTGCACCAAGGAAATGTCGTTCTCTTTGTGCGACTTTTTTAATAACGGAAACGAACCGAGCGTTGACGAAGCGAGCGCGTGACTATGGCCTATTCAATACTATCTGCTATGCTCGTCATAAATTACGCGGAATTAGTCATAAACTTCTACCTATCTGGCTTCGCTTGTCGCGAGGACATTGGCTCACTTTCGGGTCACGTCGACATGCGCGCGTCCGCTCAATAAAGAACGGACGTTTTCAATTATGACTATCTCTATTATAATCGTGTCCCATTATAACAAGGGATACGAATCAGCACGAATTCTATTTCGAGATGAAAGTATTGGACGTTATTTTGTGGTCGTTTAAAGATTCATAAAATTGAAAAACTGCACAATCCGTCTTATAAAGTATTTAGATATCTCTTTTTAACTGCTATTTCTCTTATGATAAGAAGTACTTTTTTTTTTTTTTTTTTTTTTCAAAAAAAGATCTATTGACATTGACGTTCTAAAGACACGATGGTTTAATTATATTTTTCAATGTTCCTACTTTCAATTTAATACGCGCAGTTCAATTTTCTTATCGAAAAATGTCGTTTAACTCTTTATTAGAAATACGAGATCCAATTATGCCCGGACTTACGAGCTTCGACGGGTGTTCAGCCGGCAGCAACGGCATTTGGCACGAACGGCGGCTTCTTCTTCTTCTTCTTTGTCTCGAACTTCGTCGTCGAATAGCAGACCACAGGGAAGTACTTTTCCCGAGGCGTGACGTCATTTATTTCTCTCCACTACCGCGAGAGACCGAGTCACCCTCCGACATTCCAGAGAGTCGCGAGGGTGTGCCGGATATAACCGTACCATTCCCGGATTAATAACGTTAGCGCCTCTAAAAAGATCTTAACGTTAAGGTTTCGCACGTCATGACGTGAAGGGATATTCGAGTCGCGGCGAAAATTGGGTAGTGCCCTTTTGCTCTCTTTCTTTTTTTCTCTCTTAGTTTCTTGGAATATCTAATGCCAGGTACGACGGGGGTCTGTTTATCTCTTCTATTAGCGTAAAGTCGAAAATTTCGTGCTCTACGTGCGTTCGCCATCTGATCGAATTACCAAGATACCCGTGTCATTCTTTCCAGTTTTACGGAAACTTTTCGTTGCAAACGCTCGCACTTTTGAATGTTTCGACCACCACTTTAGTAGAAATGTTAGTGCCAAGAGAACAGAAAAGCAGAAATATAAAAATTAATGTGTCTGGAAAATTTATTGTATATTTTTCTTTATATATATAAAATACGCTTTTTGTCTGAAATCTTTATTTTTCCTATTTTTTCTTTTATATTTATACAAAATATTTATTATTAGGAATAGTATTGTATAATTTTTTGAAAACTAAACTAAACCCTTTTAAATGGGACACAATTTACAGTAGCGAAACTAATGCCACTTTACCAGCAAAGATGTGTAAATATATTTACCTCGCGGTTACGGTTTAACTGCTTCGCTCATTCGTAAGGATTACGTAATGTAAGCGCAAATATGTACGCACTACGCGAGTTCAAAAGTTTCGTTTTGGTTGCATGGCCATTAGCGTTATTGTGTGTCCAGCAATGTACAAGATTCGAGAGGCGAAGCCATTCGACCCACCAATGTAGCCATTCTTGGATTAATAACATCCGCGGTCGAACAAAGATTTTACTGCCGACGGTTTTCTCGCGCGTGTCTGCACAAAGGGAACGGACAGCCTCGTGACTATACCCGGGAAAATTGGGTCTGGCCCATTGGTGTCGGCCGGAATATCCGCGTTAGCTTCGCAGAATACAAAATGACCAGCGTCACCATGACCACTATCACTGCCAACGACACCCACGTCGGATTGTAACGGCTCGAGATAGAGTCGTGTGTTTACCCACTACGTAGAAAGTCAAAAACCCTTGAGCTTAATAATGTTGCCTTCTTTCTCCCTTCCCGGCTTTCGCTCTCATCCGCTTTTTGTCCTTCCTTCCGCCCTTTTTCTCACTATCTCGCCGCGCACACTTATGCGCATGCCTGCAAGATACGGAGATCGACAGAGAGCGAGGAGAGAAAGGAGGGTTGGTCGTCGCATAGAGACTGGAGTATACAAGGGTGGAGGTGAGGTATAAATGTTGGGGTATACCCTATCCCTTACGGAGGTGGCGAACGCGTGTTATGTGCCTGACATTTAAATATCGTAGCCGCCGCCGGAGACTTCAGGGCGGGTTTACTATCGATTGCAATTGCAGATAGGACTGTTGGCCTACCCTCTTCGTTTTCACTCCCTTGTTGCTCGCGTTGCGAGCGACCCTCACACATTCTGCCACTCGAGAGGGTGCTCCAAAATTATCCTATTTCGAAAAATATACCACTACCATGTTGCTCCATAATCAAAAACATCGAAATGGTTTATGCTGGCACGATATGAAAGCTTTACTGCTTTAATTTTCTTGTAGTTACGTGCTTTCAATAATTTAAATGAAATTAAACATTATTATGAAGATTTTTTTTAGAGGAAAACGAGCAATTAGTGAAAGTAGAGTCAAGTTTAAAATAAGCGATTATTTAATGAACACTGAAAAATAAAAATAATAGATACTGTAGTTTGCTATAAAGTTAATAATGCACAACCGATAATTCAATAATTGCAATTATCTGATTACTCGACTTAAAGAATTAAAAGACAGAAAGTATAATGCAACATAGAATTTAGCAAGTTAACGAAGAAAAAGATTTCTATTTATTGCGCAATATGCATGTATGTTCTAAAATAGTTTAAAGATTGTACAGACTATCACGTTCACTTTCAGTAGTACAAACTTGCTCCCAAAACTCGCGAGCTTTATCAAAGACCTATTGTTCTCTGATCTCAAGCTTTAGAATTTCAAGCTTCGAAACATAAATGAAAGGCTTGAAAGACAATAAGATGTCTAAGCCATCCGAGGTACAGTGTCTTATGCTTTTACGCGTTATATCCATTTGCATTTTTTATTAAGATCTCAAAATAGTCCCGCTTTTTTGCTACAAATAAAATTAAAAAAATATTTTTATGAAGAATATTAAATCTACATTAGATATTTTATGAACGATTGTGTTTCTCTAGTTACTCTCTAAATTTTTGGAATAGAATCTCATTTTAAAGAATGAAATCTCACTCTTAAAGATTGAAAATTCTGCCACTCTTTTTTAAAACTGGCAGAATTTTCACTCTTTTCAGAATAAGATTTCACTCCAAAGACTTCAGAGAATACGTGATATAATATAATAATGCCTAAAATCTTCGCAAATGCGCTTTTTTGCTTCTGAATACATTGTTATAGAATAATGAGAACGTATAGAATAACGAAAATAAAATTTTCCTAATTTTAAAATATTGACTATAAATAATGTTTATAATTAATTTATTACAGTATTCTTTTTTACACTTTTATTTAAAAAAAAACTGAAATTTTTACGTCATAATTTATTGTTATTATGCACAAAAACTCGAGTATCAATTTTTTGGTAATAAAATCATTTAGTTTTATTGACGTATAGGTACTTATCACTCCTCCGTACAGTCAAACTGCCTTTAATCAATTGCGATGTTTAAATTAGAAATATCAGTCCGTCGAGCATCGGGTGATGGTAATATCGTAATAAGACCAAGTTCAGAGATTTACGACCGTAGAAATAAAAGAATATCCGAACGTTTCTCTGTAGTATGCGGCATACCGGATATCGAACATGACGCCAGTAGTAACACGCGACTGGTACGGTACCACCTGCATTGGTACTGAGAGAACAGAACTTTCGGGTAGGAATTGCTTTCCGAAAAGGGGTTGGGCAGGGCCGAGAGGGTTTTAGCATCGAGCCACCCCTTGATCGTCGGTATCGCGAGACTACCGGCGGAACAACCGGTAATTTCGTCAGTCGAGTGAATTTTGTAAACGGATCTGAAACTCGCCTAACTTTTCAACGGAATCCATCACTTCGTAACACTTTTTCCTAATTCCCCTCCTCCGCCGTCGAACGATTTACGCGAATTGCAAGTTGGTATCTCAGAGCAAAGTTTTGATTTCGGATTCGTCGAGCTTCGACTCGTGAATCGGTTGCGATTAACATTTATCGATTAAGATAGTATTTCGCCTTTGAACTTTGTATTTCTTCACAAGTATCGTCGATAGATTATTTCTCTTAGCGTTATTAAAATTGCTTTTGTTAATCTATGTTTCACGCTTTTTATTTGACAGCACGATATAAAATCCAATTTGCATTTTGAGCGAGAAATGACAAAAGAATAATAACCATTTCATTATTTCTCTATGATATTTTTCTGTTTATTCTTATTTTTTATAGCAGTAACTTGGATTTCGATAAAGAATATTTTCTGTAATTATCTTTTTAAAAAATAAACAAAGAATGTATTTTATTTTTATCTATTTACTTGTTTAAGAAACGTAAGAAATATTAAAATACAATTGATATTATGTTGAGAAATTTGAATATACAGTTAATATGAAAATCAATCTAATATATGTATTAATAGACATCTATTAATAATCAGAATAATTTTCCATTGTACGTCAATGTAACGTAATGTACATCACAAAGTGTCTAAAGTGAAGGCCGATTTGTGGTGCAGCACTTTACACTGATCTGATCGTGCGCACATGTGATCGTTAATGCGTCATTAACTGTGGATCATGCAATCTTCGGCATTGTCCGTCGGTAGAAACAATATGTCGGCTATTAATAGAGTTTCTATTAAGCGCTAGGATAATCCAAATTCTCGGGATAATACTCCGACCACAATTTCATTTTCCATTAACGCCAGCGTGGAGATCGATTGCTTTGCGATCATCGGCACTATTATTGCCCCGGCGCCAATAATGGAAGGTACATACCATGATGATTAACCGCGTTACGTTCAACTAAATCGGCCCTAATTTGGTGACAATTTTTTTCACCGGCGCTTTTGCCGCGTCTTGATGGAAAAGTAATTGTGCGTAGACAAGTGATTGCAATGTCGATAAAACGCGAGCTAAATGCATTCTTTAATGAGAGTATTGTAAGATTATTCCAAGAGGTATTTTTATGATATACGGGTGAGAAAATTATATTAAATGGAACGATATATATGAAACGGTGAGACATTAAGTGAAAAGGATAATAAATTAACTATTATTCGCAACGAATTCTCCGAAGAGTGAAGCAATACGATGAGGCTTATATTCATCGGGGAGCCATCGTTGATTTTCAGGGTGCGGCAGAATTTTTTTAATTCCCATAATTGCGAGCGATATAGGGCAATCTACCATCGTGCGAGAGAGCCGGTTATTGCAGCGTTCATTAGAATATTTCGACGCGGCGCCACCCAGAACCGCGAAGGGGTACCAGCAGTGCGGTTCGAGATAGCCAGTTTCCAAAGTTAATAAATCATTCCTGTAATTGCCAGTAATTCCTGTAGTTTCTACCACACACCACTTTCCGCCTCAACTTTTCGTATAACTTGGCGCAACTTCGACGCGAAGATCGGTACGCCGTTTTCACTCCGCCATCGAAGCGAGCTTTAGTGAGATGGGAAAAGACGAAGGGGGTGTGGAAGAGAAGAAAAAAAAATATATATAACACGCGGTCCATTTACGCGGAGAAGTCGACTTATCGACCAACGACTCAGCCCCCGTATCCTTCTTTATTGCAGTTTACGATCCTGCTTTTCTACGATTCCTATTGCATTATCATGTTTTACCACTGAGCACTATAAGTATGTTTCATTTCATATATATGTCGTTTGCACAGCGGTTGGTCATATGATACGTTTCTCGTTAACCTTTACATTGAATTGCTCTGAACTTTAGAAAATTATCGAGCACTGCATAGAAATGTTATTTATATCGTTCATTTATAGAGTATATCTAAGAAATTCAGGCAAGAATAAATGTATTTTGATAATTTTAAAAATAATCTTTCCTTGAATATATTATCTCAATCTGTCTTTCACAGTTTTTAAATATAGATACTACGTGGAATGTGTTTCAATAATCACATTTAAGTAAATTGATATTTTAAATCTACTTAATTTTAATGTACTGATAAAGAAGATTAAAACCTGAGAATTTAGAAAATGCTGAAACATTGTTTACAATAGAATAGTTTATCCATAACACACAACTATTTTTCATGCCATATATTACGGTTTGAGGGAGTGAAACCACTCCTTGGAAAAAAAAAATTATTTTTCTTTTTGACGGAATAACTATCAAACGATGAAAGATATCGAAAAAAGTTTAAACAAAGATTGCATCTTATTTTTATATCTACAAAGCTACGAATAGATACTGCTTGTTAGATTAGCATATAAAAAGCGATATAAAAGTATAAAAATGAGCTGGCGAATGAGAACCAACGACACGACATCAGCACGCACATCATTCTGCGTTTGACAAAGAATAGTGAAGCATTATTTTTTATCGGGCATTACGCACGTCCTTCACGTCGGGTATCTTTCTTGCGGGATTTTGCACGTCTCGACTTGCCCGAAGACGGAATTATTTGATGTAGATTACGAAGGAACCACGAATGGCCACGAACGTCGAGTCGTCCAGAGGGATCAAACAGTCCTACATGTTAAATAAATGGATTCCTCTTTCTCTATGCCAAGACGCTGGGATAAAGCTCCCGAGTAAAGTACCGTGATGCGGCCACCGATCGCATTGCGTCCGCCATTCTCGAGTCTCAAGAAATTTTCAATCAAACGTTTGGAATGCCCGGGGCCATCTACATCGAATGCCACGACGAGGAAATAATGCGTGGCCGCGAGGAAGCAAGAGAATCCTCTTCCCCGCTCTCCTTCCCGTTTCCGCCACCCCTCACGGCGACGGTGGTTGCGCCGGTCGGGGTGCGTTCTTGAAGGCACCCTCTTATCCGTGACATACCAATAATGGATGCGGGATTAAAGGGCCACCAGGTTCGCGGATTCGACTCTCGTATACGCAGTGCAGACACATTTGATTTACGAGCTTGCTCGCGTTTCTGGATTCTTTTCCACGTCAGCCGCCGGGGATATAAAGCACAGGATGGGCTCCATTTTTGTTTATTCTGGAATTTTACCAAGGAGAGTTTTACCCTGCGGAAACGACCGCGTCGACTTCGGGCCCGCTCTTCTTTCTCTCTCTCCCATCCTTTTCCTCGCTTCGCTGCTTCTCTGTTTCCCTTGTTCCCATCTTATTTCCCTAGACTCGCTGCGGAACGACGTGCTCGAATGAATAAAGGACAGCGGTACGTACAAGATATTCCACCTTTATCGTGTCAAATTTTAACGTTTCTCTGATAAATTTAGCGTTTCAACGCAATTGGTCGATGTGCTTGAAAATTGTAGAGGAGAGTGGAGAAACATGCAAACATCTAAAAGAAAAGTTAAATAAGACTGACAATTATTTATCAATTAATGGAAGTCTTTATTCAAAAACTACTCCAGTTATTTATCTTTAAATTGCAATAATTAATACTTATATATTATCAATATAAACTATAAACTGTAATTTAAAAAAAAAATGAAATCTTTGCCGGAATTACCCATCGCCTCGTAGGGCATATTGAATCGATTTTGTCTTTGATTTAAAATTTTTTTTTTATTTATATAATATATAAATGTTAATTATTGTAGTTTAAAGCCAATATCCTTGGAGTAAAAACTTGTATTATCGATAAATAATTGTTGGCTTTATTTAATTTTTTTAAACAGCGTGTGCGTTTTATGGTCACATGTATAGTACTAAGTATGTATCGGACTATCACTGAATGCGAGAAATGAGAGATTATCACTCTAATGGATACTCTAATACATGTATTATTTGTTTCCCGTGTTCGCAATTCCTCCTCCACTCTCCCCTACGTTTCAGTTTTCTTCTTATGGATTATTAATTATTCCGTCAATTAAGTTTTGTAACATAAATTTTTATTAAAATAAAGTTTCAAATTAATTTATATAAGAAATCAAAATTTGAATTAGTTTGTTTGAATTAAATTTAATTAATTGAAAATCAACGATATCCAAAAAAAAAATCACTTTCAAGTTCGGCAAAGAAACTGTCAACAGAGTTTGATGTTACGATACGCTTCATATATAAACTTCGAGACTACGATTTAGCGCGAAGGTACTTCAATTCCACATTTTTTCGAATAAAACAAGCCGCGAGACATGGATGAAAAATCTGTTGTCGCAACTGTTCGTGCGATAACTATTGACGAGCGTGACGGGTATTGCTACCACGAGGTCGCGAGCTTTTGAAGAGAGTGATTTTTTGGCATTCCGACGTCGATTGTTTCCGTTTCGTCGGTTAATGTCGTTACTTTTTTACGCGACAATTAGCTTTAAAAATTTACGTTAACGATATGGATTGTTCGTATAAAAGAGAACCTTTTTTTTACATATAAAATAAATAGTGTTTTATTTGTGTTTGACGAATAAATACTTTTTATGAAATTGTATGTGGATTGTATGTTAAAGTCATATAACGTACGAGTATTTAATTAAAAAATAACTTAGTGATCTTGATGTTTCAAAATTGTAGAATTTTATTTTGGCTTTGCGATTCTTCCAATACTTGTGAGAATATATTTCTTCATACAATATTATGAGAATTCTTTATAAAAAAAATTGCATGGTAATATGCTAACGTACACACGTTGAATTATTTAAAAAGGTTATTTAAGGCCACGAGATAGTACAATTTCATGAGCGTGTTTCTGGTTGACTTTACGATCTTTCCGTTAAATTCGTGAAGGCTGTTTCGGTATTGCAATATTGCGTGTGATCTTTAGGACTTTCTAGCTATACGACACGAATATCCGCATACTGTTCATCCACTTTGGAACTTGACTTGACATTTACTTCCGACATGAAAATTTTACGTATCCGCAGCTACGACACAGCAGAACTCTGCAGACACTATCCGTCGTATCTTTCGTGGACGAAATTTATTAACGTGACGTTGACGGCCGACTTTTAAACCGATCCTATCGGTTTATGACTTTACAGCAATGTCCGACAGCTGCACTAATAATAAGCTTAATGAAATGAATGCATGCACAATCGATAACATTAATATTGCATTATGTATTTGGCACTTTTGATTCAAGATTTAATAATTATGTGAGATATATAGATTGCGAATAAAAAATCGATTGGAAATAAAAAAAATTACTTAATTACAATTCCTTGTCAACTATTAATTCAATTCTTGATAATTGTTAATAAATTTAGTATTATATATGAGACAGTATTAAAATGAAATTTTTTTTCTACATCAATGGAAAATATAATTTATTTTTATGTATATGTGGGTTACTGCGGTATTATTGTTTGTGCGATGTATGAAAAGGGGGATATACAATATTTCTCTATAACAGTAATTTGCATAAACAGTAAAATCTCGTGCAAATAACTCGACATACAATTGATATAATCACAGTCCTTTTTATACCGATAGCTCGATCATCACTATCTCTCTCTCCGCAATGTACTCTGTCATCGTACCGCAAAATCCACGCGCGAAGTAATAGAATTATTACACAACCGGGGTCATCTATCAACGAACGTTTTCGTCGCGTCGCAGCGCCGGCTGCGTCGCTAGAATAATTGGGACATGCATACCGTGCAACTGTTCTATGTGAGATAATTGCGTTCCGCGAAAATTCAGATACATCAATCCAATTGACCGGCTGCCCCAAATTTATTTGTTACAAAAGATGCGCGCGTGTGATGAGGGAGAGAAGAGTGTATATATACATATACATACATATATATATATATATAAAGGCATTTATTGATACTCTATTGCAAGCTCTTTAAGAACATAAAACAAAACAATATAAAGCAAAAATAATGCCAGTAGAAATATATAGATAACAGAATAAAACGAGAGCAAAAATTAAACAAAAAGGATGGATAAAATAAAAGATTATACAGGTTACATGAAGTTGAGAAGTAACGAGTAAAAATAAAAATAAAAAAACATAAGAACTTTATGATATTAAGAGAAAGAAAAAAAGATAGAAGAGGGACGGGGGGTGGGGAGGTAAAGAGGTCTCCACGAAGGCGACCGACTTTTCAACCGTAGCGGGCCACGAGTTTACGACGACGCCCGTTTTCTGCGTACGGCAAAGGATTGGCAGGGTGGGAGTAGACCAGCATGGAGGTTTCAAAGTGGAACGTCGATGTGCACGAGAGGGTGGCAGGAGGAATTGAGAAGGCGAAGTGCGGTAACCCGGTTGGACGTAATCCAGGCATTCTGGAATCCCGACGGTCTCTCGGCCAGCTGATCGACTGACCGGCCACCGTCAGACGGACGGACGGATAGATGGAAGGGCAGGAGGCGTCGGGGATGAGGCTCCCGTCCGAGCGGCGCCGCGACGCCTCCCGGCTGCTCGATGTTCTCCAGTTAGGGCGAGGGGATAGGGTTGCGTCGTCGACTCTCTCTCGCGGCGCAGCGCGCGCCCGCTCGTAAAATCGAATTATTAGTTACCACCGCGCAGGCACAATTCACGAAAACATCTCGTTAAATCACACCCCCGCCCGTAACCCCTTCGGCGGTGCGTTCTCGCTTAAACTTGATGCTCACTTCCGTCACGCTTGAAAACAGGGAAACCACTTTGCGTCACGCCGTCGTCTTTTTTCTCTCTCTATATATATTCTGTTACGCTTTTCTCTTTCATTCTCTTTTCTTTTTTAAGTTGGAAATTTCTGAATTTAATTTACCTTCCGTACCATTGTCTCGATTTATCTGTGAAGCGAATCGAAATGTTTTCTTCTTTGAAAGAACGAATTGCATTTTTTTTTATTCTAGTGCGAAAAATTAATACCCACTATTATTTTCATTGCTTAAACATTTGATTTCATTGTTTAATTATTTCTTATGAAATGCTATTTGTTGTATTACATTTTTTCAATTAAAGATAATTCAATTTATTATTTAGTAATTTACTTACTTAAGAGTGATAATTCCACGGTACTTTTTACTCGAATTATCTCACGTATGTGGTATTCCAAATTTACAACTCATTCATTTCATTTCCCGAAATTCGCAACTATTAAAGCCGTAGGAACTATTTCGCATTGTTAACTTCTAGTCAGCAGAAGTAATTTTGCTTTAATTTAGCAGTCCGACCCGCATTGCGGAACATAATTTACCTTCTCAGCGGAGGAGTCATCCTCTTAAGACGATATTTGTTGCGAGGTGACGTCGAGCAAGGATTCGCGAGGAAGTTCATAAGGAGGGCTGGCCTTGCGGAAATCTTTCCCCTTGGACATTAAGAACGGTTCGGGTCGCGTATCTCACCGCAGAACAAACAGGGCACTCGTTATGCCCTGCGGAGTTTGTGTAGAGTTCAGCAAACATTCGATGGAAGGTCAACGATACTCTCGGCGATAGTCCATCGAGCTCATGTCCAATGAACGAACTTGGGTGTGTCTCCGCGCGACACAAGGGGCTCATAATGACGAAAAGGCCGATCCTCCCCGTGAAAGTTTTCTCCAATTAAACGAGATTAAATGACATAATTTGTCCGGAACTCGCCGGAATAGTTCTCGCATACACAATCGAAGTGACCTCAAGAGTGAAATTGAGAGAGGCACTAAGCTATGTAGTTATGGTTTTGACCTGGAAAAGCCGCCAGCGGTTGCATTTTTGGCAATTGGGCGGAGCTCTACACGGTCGAGTGATTAATATGAGCCACCACTTACACTGTAAACACCGTAGGTTTGGTTATTGCATATTCTATTACGGTTTGCGCAGCAATACGTTTTGAAGGAAACTACACGTTCGCGTCGAGTCAGTTTCAAATATCTTGCACGAGCGAGTTGGTTCAAATTGACATGTGTTTTCCATCTTGCCTGTCATGCATTTTTCGCGATTGATCATTGAAACGTGAAATATTCAAATTGGATGCAATAATACGTCTGATAGTTTTACGACGATTCTTTTCGATTTGCGTCAACCTTTACCTCTCGCTTTATCCTTATTCCATGCATTCTTAATATTGATTTAGGCGAAGGTACTTTGCAATTTAATCGCATTTAATTATCATTAATCCATGGAACAATTTAATTATATATGTATAATTAAAGTGAGGAATTATACGTGAATCCATTTTTTAATTCAATTCCTGCGCGTACAATTCCTCTGAATTATATTTTTTATTTACAGATCTTGTGTCTACATATTTTAATTTTCTTCTGAATTCTCAGCGTGGCAATCTACACTAACAATTGCAAAGTTAAAACTAACGTCTTTTATTCATAGGAGATTGGGGAGGATTATTAACTTGTTCTACTTCCTAAAGAATTCTCATTATCAAGCCATATGTGATAGTGCGCAATGCGCGAAGCGTATTTTCTACTTTCTTCTCGAGATCGAATTACGTGTTTCGAATCTTCTTGGAGAGTAGAACTGATTACATTGGCGAGTTCATTTTTCGCAAGGCTCTCCGCGGCTTAGTGGGTGTCGACGCTTCTTGAAGATCCAATCGTGGGCTACAGGTATATAGCTCGGTCAAAGTAGGGATAGATATAGAAGCAAGGTCTTCGTGATCGGTTCACGATTTTATGCGCGCCACGCTCCGTTGATTTTCAATCTCGATGAACGAAACTAGCATTACACGTGGAACAAGTACCCCGATAACACGCTGTAAATGTAGAAATGCAGTGCTCGAATGAACCAGCGTAGGAGGTTGTCGAGCGATAGCGCGATGTGACGCTAGAGAGGAAGAAGAAACCCTTTCACTAAAGGGGTGATCAGAAGAAGCGGCATGAGAAGTTTGCAGATGGTGTGGTGAGACGGAGAGAGAGGCGAAAGCCGTCAGTGAGCGACGAAACGAGTATCGCCGCGACCGATCACGCAGATTGAGATGGACAAGGGAAGAGATGGAGGTAAAGAGATGGAACGGAATAGAAAAGTTATATACGCGGAGAAAAAGATAGGCAGAAAGAAAAATACATGAGGATGATGAGAGTGCGAAGGAGGACGTAGATCGGTTTCGGATAACTTAAGAATGAAGAAGCGAGAGGGTTCCCTCTGAAAAATCTTTTCCGACGATCTTTCCGTCCGTCTTGCGTCCTTAGGCTCCGCGACTCTCTTCGCCGTCGGCCTTTCGTTTGGGCATCGGGGGAAAGGAAGTACCGAATGCCCGAAAGACGGCGTGGTTGCGCGGCACAGTGTGTGTCCGATGTTATCTGTGGTTGCCATGGGGATGCTATTGATTGGCCGACGCGCCGACAGACGTCACGGGAGTCGCGGCGCCACTCCGACTATTGCCCGCCACCCGCGCCCCTCGGACCGACCGCCAACCCCTATTGCCCCTCGTTCTCTCAGTACCACCCTCATTCGCCTCAACGTGCTCTCGCACACGGTGCAGTTCGCCTGCACGTACGTCCCCGCGCCGATACACGTGCACGTGAATCCGCACGAGTGCGACATGTACATACACACATGTTTGTGTCTAACTACCCCCGTATCCCGTTTGATAACCCCGAACTCCTGTGTCGTACAGAGGCGACTCCCTTTAATCGTCCTTTCTGGAAATGTTGTTGGGCGAAACTTCTTAGTATATGCCTCGGTCGACGCAGGTGACTACGCGAATTGCTCGCGTGTATGTGTAAGCCACCTCACGCATCGACTGAGCTTTCAGAGTGGGTGAGCATCAGCTGTACACTGATGTGTTCAGTGACTTTTGCTTGCGGTTATTAACGATTGCGCTTCACCTGGAAATAATTTACGGGCTCTGTCGTCCAGTGACAATGTCGTCCAGTGAGCAATGACTTTGGACGACATTGTCGCGGAATGATGAAAAGGGGGCCAGAGTGGCAATGTGCGGGTGCATAAACGAGCGGCGGGCAAGAGAGAGCGAGAGAGAGAGAGAGAGCGCGCGCGTGTCTACTACTTACAGAGAGAAAACCGCCAGCGCGACGACTTCCGCGACCCGAAGCAGCCGTCCTGGCGCCTGGCCGGTCGTATAAAACGCCAGAGGGTTTCCCCAGGCGTTCGCGGTTGCACGCGAGTTCCGAGGAACGGAAACGCCCGGCAATGGGAAAGAGAGAGAGAAAGAGAGAGAGAGAGAGAGAAGGCGGCGATAGGACAGTTAGGCGCGTGCGACCGACCGATAGGGGGGCAGACGTTGCCGTCGCCACGTCGTGTCTCGGTGATTGCATCGGTTTGACTAGATACAGATTGATCGCGATCTTTGAGTCTGTGAAGAAAAATATTTACTACAGTGGAATTATATCATAATAAAGCATTTAACGTAAACAATTCGACATATAAACAGTAATAATTGTATCTGAAACGAGTAATTTGACGCAAATGTTTTTCGTTTATTTAATAAATGGAAAAATGTTATAAAAGAAATTCTTATCCTGTAATAATAGATACTTACAACCAGCAAGTCATTAATTTTTGCATTTTTTTACAAGACATTAATTTATTTAACGCGGTTGTAATCTTTTAATTAAAATTTAACTAACATTTGTTTTACATTAATTTTAGAACCCATTAGAAATGTTCTAATTATACAGTTATTGAACAAATTAACAAAGTCAATAATTTTAAAAATAAAAAAAAAGAAATAAATTAATTTCGTTTATTAGTCTCAGCAAATAAAGCTAATTTAAATGTTGAGATAATATTTGAAGAGAATATTAAAGATGTATGTGTCACAACTCAAAACACGTTCCTAAAAATATGAAAATTTTATTGATCGTTCTATTATTACATCTGAGTATTTATTAAAATTTGAGCACAATTCTCTTGTTGGTTTATAAGTTATTTAATTATAAAATTGCGTCTCACATTACTCACTTGTAAATTAAATAAATGTAATGAATTTACAAAAGTTTATTTGGTTTCACTTACTCGTTTAAAAGTTATTTATTTAAAACTGCAACAAAAGATGGTAATTGTACTACACAAGTCATTAAAAGTCAAATAATGTTTTGTTCTTGCAGTTGATTTTAGAACATTTATTTACGATGAAATTTTTTTATTGATATTGGCAGATATTGGTTAATATATTTTTGACTAATCAACTGGTGCTTTTAACTAATATTATACTTGTCTTATATTATGCTTGTCTACAATTTTTGTTAATATTTTGTTTTAATTTTGATTGAAATATTAGCGTTTTTTTTTTGTGACACGATTATACGGCGTGAGACACATATTATATCTGTCTCTTCCAGTTCGTGTTCTATTAAGAGCAAGCATGTCAGGTGTTGAGTTACTGCCATGGTGTCGCAAAGCCAGATGCAATTACCAAGACGTGGCAACGTGGATGATCGGTTACATCGTGGATGCGATTGGAATATCAATCACGAATATGAGTTTCGCAATTTTGGGATACTGCTCACGTTACCGCCCTTGTAGCAAAAAGTCGACATGAACGAAGGCAGATGAAGGCGACGCAATCCCTCGATTTATCGGTAAGGTTTTTATCGGTTGTAAGGTTTTTTATTACGCGCGCAGGACCTTCAGGTTTCTATTAAACTTCTCATTGTCAGATGAACCGAGCACAAAAAGATATTTAAATTAAAGAAACATCTTTGTTCTGCGAAATTATTTAATTTCGCTGAAAATATCAGATATTATAAGAACCGATTATTATAAGATCAACACAACACGATTTCTTGAATGTATAATCACGCAATATGTTTAGAATTGATGTAACCCCAAAGAAAATTAACCAAATTATTATGTACCAATATTATTCAGTATTAGAAATGATTAAGTAGGTACGGAAGTATTTTGCTGAGTATTCAGGTATAATTTGGGAATAAGACAGTTAATATCGTCGTAAGTTTGAAACGTCTTACTTGTGTTGTCCCATTCTCCTGGGGATTTGCAAGTGGATAGATTACAGGCGGCAGGTACTTCGGTATGCGGGAGTACCGCCCTAATGTAATGATTATTAATTGCTGTGGTGACGATATGCAGTGCACGCAAACGCGGCGGTTGCACCTGCACCGGTTTTATTAGCGTCGGCAATTCGGTAGCTTCTCCAACTAATATACATACATCTCGGTATGCACGGATAATAATCGTTGTTTCGAAGTTGGCGCACACACCGCGCGGACGAACCTTGCACCGGCTTGCCGACTAATGCGTCGTGCTTTACTCTACTCTAACTACGGATGTCGCCGTCGTTGGAGTGAATGTCATCGCTCGTAATATTATTCGAGGTTTGAGAACCACGCTTATCCACCTGTCTTAACTGTGGCGTGCTATTAAGCAGATCGCGACGGCAGTTAAGATTTAGTTTGACTTAACCTTTTGGTGACGAATCTTTGCTTAGTATGTATACAGGG